>NW_028270341.1:40000-47500 GCF_037043375.1 Chiloscyllium plagiosum | reverse complement strand
GATGGGAGCGAACTTGACTGCTCATACCGACTTTGAGTGCTCGAGGCCGGCTAGCCCAGCCGGATTTGACCCGGTGGTTACAAATCAGTAACCAGTGACACTTAGAATTTTTTCGAGGCAGTACAAATCAGTAACCAGTGACACTTAGAATTTTTTAGGCTCAGTACAAATCAGTAACCAACGACACTTAGAATTTTTTTGAGTCAGTACAAATCAGTAACCAGTGACACTTAGAATTTTTTTGATGCAGTACAAATCAGTAACCAACGACACTTAGAATTTTTTCCAGTCAGTACAAATCAGTAACCAGTGACACTTAGAATTTTTTTGAGTCAGTACAAATCAGTAACCAGTGACACTTAGATTTTTTAGGGTCCAAACTGTGATGGGAGCGAACTTGACTGCTCATACCGACTTTGAGTGCTCGAGGCCGGCTAGCCCGGCCGGATTTGACCCGGTGGTTACAAATCAGTAACCAGTGACACTTAGAATTTTTTCGAGGCAGTACAAATCAGTAACCAGTGACACTTAGAATTTTTTAGGCTCAGTACAAATCAGTAACCAACGACACTTAGAATTTTTTTGAGTCAGTACAAATCAGTAACCAACGACACTTAGAATTTTTTCCAGTCAGTACAAATCAGTAACCAGTGACACTTAGAATTTTTTCGAGGCAGTACAAATCAGTAACCAGTGACACTTAGAATTTTTTAGGCTCAGTACAAATCAGTAACCAACGACACTTAGAATTTTTTAGAGTCAGTACAAATCAGTAACCAGTGACACTTAGAATTTTTTTGATGCAGTACAAATCAGTAACCAACGACACTTAGAATTTTTTTGATGCAGTACAAATCAGTAACCAAGGACACTTAGAATTTTTTAGAGTCAGTACAAATCAGTAACCAGTGACACTTAGAATTTTTTTGAGGCAGTACAAATCAGTAACCAGTGACACTTAGAATTTTTTCCAGTCAGTACAAATCAGTAACCAACGACACTTAGAATTTTTTTGAGTCAGTACAAATCAGTAACCAGTGACACTTAGAATTTTTTTGAGGCAGTACAAATCAGTAACCAGTGACACTTAGAATTTTTTTGAGGCAGTACAAATCAGTAACCAGTGACACTTAGAATTTTATTCAGTCAGTACAAATCAGTAACCAACGACACTTAGAATTTTTTCCAGTCAGTACAAATCAGTAACCAGTGACACTTAGAAATTTTTCGAGGCAGTACAAATCAGTAACCAACGACACTTAGAATTTTTTTGAGGCAGTACAAATCAGTAACCAGTGACACTTAGAATTTTTTTGAGTCAGTACAAATCAGTAACCAGTGACACTTAGAATTTTTTCCAGTCAGTACAAATCAGTAACCAACGACACTTAGAATTTTTTCCAGTCAGTACAAATCAGTAACCAGTGACACTTAGAATTTTTTCGAGGCAGTACAAATCAGTAACCAGTGACACTTAGAATTTTTTAGGCTCAGTACAAATCAGTAACCAACGACACTTAGAATTTTTTAGAGTCAGTACAAATCAGTAACCAGTGACACTTAGAATTTTTTTGAGTCAGTACAAATCAGTAACCAACGACACTTAGAATTTTTTTGATGCAGTACAAATCAGTAACCAAGGACACTTAGAATTTTTTAGAGTCAGTACAAATCAGTAACCAGTGACACTTAGAATTTTTTTGAGGCAGTACAAATCAGTAACCAGTGACACTTAGAATTTTTTCCAGTCAGTACAAATCAGTAACCAACGACACTTAGAATTTTTTTGAGTCAGTACAAATCAGTAACCAGTGACACTTAGAATTTTTTAGGCTCAGTACAAATCAGTAACCAGTGACACTTAGAATTTTTTAGGCTCAGTACAAATCAGTAACCAACGACACTTAGAATTTTTTTGAGTGTGTAGAAGTCAGTAACCAAGTGCATTTTTGAATTGGTTACTGACTTCTCCTTTCGAGTTGCGGCTGTGGTTGGCTTCAATTAGTCGTGGGGGCTTAATTATCGCCCAGGGGAGCATGCCCCGGTAGTGTGGCCGGGGACGGAGTGCCTTTTGAAGGGGGTGTTTCTGAATTTGGATCCTTTTTGAGTAGCATTGTCGGATGGGTGTGATTTTGAAGGGTGTGTTGGCCGGCGGTGGGGCCAGGCTTAGGGTGAGTGTCCCGCCTTCGGGAGCGGACCGGCCCCCGCGTTCAGGGTGAATTTCGTGCATTTCCAACGTCGGCAAGTGGTCCAGACTGTGATGGGACCGAACTTGACTGCTCATACCGACTTTGAGCGCTCGGGGGCGGCTAGCCCAGCCGGATTTGACCCGGTGGTTCAGCCGAAGGTCTCGACTTTGAGAGCGGACCGGCCCCCGCGTTCGGGCCGATTTTCGTGCATTTCCCAAGTCGGCAAGTGGTCCAAACTGTGATGGGAGCGAACCTGACTGCTCATACCGACTTTGAGTGCTCGAGGCCGGCTAGCCCGGCCGGATTTGACCCGGTGGTTCAGCCGAAGGTCTCGACTTTGAGAGCGGACCGGCCCCCGCGTTGGGGCCGATTTTCGTGCATTTCCCAAGTCGGCAAGTGGTCCAAACTGTGATGGGAGCGAACCTGACTGCTCATACCGACTTTGAGTGCTCGAGGCCGGCTAGCCCGGCCGGATTTGACCCGGTGGTTACAAATCAGTAACCAACGACACTTAGAATTTTTTAGAGTCAGTACAAATCAGTAACCAGTGACACTTAGAATTTTTTAGGCTCAGTACAAATCAGTAACCAGTGACACTTAGACTTTTTTTAGGGTCCAAACTGTGATGGGAGCGAACTTGACTGCTCATACCGACTTTGAGTGCTCGAGGCCGGCTAGCCCGGCCGGATTTGACCCGGTGGTTACAAATCAGTAACCAGTGACACTTAGAATTTTGTTCAGTCAGTACAAATCAGTAACCAGTGACACTTAGAATTTTTTTGATGCAGTACAAATCAGTAACCAACGACACTTAGAATTTTTTCCAGTCAGTACAAATCAGTAACCAGTGACACTTAGAATTTTTTTGAGTCAGTACAAATCAGTAACCAGTGACACTTAGATTTTTTTTGAGGCAGTACAAATCAGTAACCAGTGACACTTAGAATTTTTTCCAGTCAGTACAAATCAGTAACCAACGACACTTAGAATTTTTTAGAGTCAGTACAAATCAGTAACCAGTGACACTTAGAATTTTTTAGGCTCAGTACAAATCAGTAACCAGTGACACTTAGATTTTTTAGGGTCCAGACTGTGATGGGAGCGAACTTGACTGCTCATACCGACTTTGAGTGCTCGAGGCCGGCTAGCCCGGCCGGATTTGACCCGGTGGTTACAAATCAGTAAACAACGTCACTTAGAATTTATTTCAGTCAGTACAAATCAGTAACCATCGACACTTAGAATTTTATTCAGTCAGTACAAATCAGTAACCAGTGACACTTAGAATTTTTTAGGATCCAAACTGTGATGGGAGCGAACTTGACTGCTCATACCGGTTTTGCGTGCTCGGGGCCGGCTAGCCCAGCCGGATTTGACCCGGTGGTTCAGCCGAAGGTCTCGACTTTGAGAGCGGACCGGCCCCCGCGTTCGGGCCGATTTTCGTGCATTTCCCAAGTCGGCAAGTGGTCCAAACTGTGATGGGAGCGAACTTGACTGCTCATACCGACTTTGAGTGCTCGAGGCCGGCTAGCCCGGCCGGATTTGACCCGGTGGTTACAAATCAGTAAACAACGTCACTTAGAATTTATTTCAGTCAGTACAAATCAGTAACCATCGACACTTAGAATTTTTTTGAGTCAGTACAAATCAGTAACCAGTGACACTTAGAATTTTTTAGGGTCCAGACTGTGATGGGAGCGAACTTGACTGCTCATACCGACTTTGAGTGCTCGAGGCCGGCTAGCCCGGCCGGATTTGACCCGGTGGTTACAAATCAGTAACCAACGACACTTAGAATTTTATTCAGTCAGTACAAATCAGTCACCAGTGACACTTAGACTTTTTTAGGGTCCAGACTGTGATGGGAGCGAACTTGACTGCTCGTGCCGACTTTGAGTGCTCGAGGCCGGCTAGCCCAGCCGGATTTGACCCGGTGGTTCTGCCGAAGGTCTCGCCTTCGAGAGCGGACCCTGCCACCGTGTTCAGGCCGAGTTTCATGCATTTCCAACGTTGGGAAATCAGTAACCAGAAAAACTTAGAAAAAATGCCCAAAAAGAAGAAACCAGTAACCAGAAAAACTTAGAAAAATGCCCGAAAACGAGAAATGAGTAACCAGAAAAACTTAGAAAAATGCCCGAAAATGAGAAATGAGTAACCAGAAAAACTTAGAAAAATGCCCGAAAATGAGAAATGAGTAACCAGAAAAACTTAGAAAAATGCCCAAAAAGAAGAAATCAGTAACTAGAAAAACTTAGAAAAATGCCCAAAAATAAGAAATGAGTAACCAGAAAAACTTAGAAAAATGCCCAAAAAGAAGAAATCAGTAACTAGAAAAACTTAGAAAAATGCCCGAAAATGAGAAATGAGTAACCAGAAAAACTTAGAAAAATGCCCAAAAAGAAGAAATGAGTAACCAGAAAAACTTAGAAAAATGCCGAAAAAGAAGAAATGAGTAACCAGAAAAACTTAGAAAAATGCCCAAAAAGAAGAAATCAGTAACTAGAAAAACTTAGAAAAATGCCCGAAAATGAGAAATGAGTAACCAGAAAAACTTAGAAAAATGCCCAAAAAGAAGAAATGAGTAACTAGAAAAACTTAGAAAAATGCCCAAAAAGAAGAAATCAGTAACTAGAAAAACTTAGAAAAATGCCCGAAAATGAGAAATGAGTAACCAGAAAAACTTAGAAAAATGCCCAAAAAGAAGAAATGAGTAACCAGAAAAACTTAGAAAAATGCCCAAAAAGAAGAAATGAGTAACCAGAAAAACTTAGAAAAATGCCCAAAAAGAAGAAATCAGTAACTAGAAAAACTTAGAAAAATGCCCGAAAATGAGAAATGAGTAACCAGAAAAACTTAGAAAAATGCCCAAAAAGAAGAAGTGAGTAACCAGAAAAACTTAGAAAAATGCCCAAAAAGAAGAAATGAGTAACCAGAAAAACTTAGAAAAATGCCCAAAAAGAAGAAATCAGTAACTAGAAAAACTTAGAAAAATGCCCGAAAATGAGAAATGAGTAACCAGAAAAACTTAGAAAAATGCCCAAAAAGAAGAAATGAGTAACCAGAAAAACTTAGAAAAATGCCCAAAAAGAAGAAATCAGTAACTAGAAAAACTTAGAAAAATGCCCGAAAATGAGAAATGAGTAACCAGAAAAACTTAGAAAAATGATCAAAAATAATAAATCAGTAACCAGAAAAACTTAGGAAAAAACACTTAGAAAATTTTTCAGCAAAGTGTGAAAAATATTCTAAGTGTCAGCGGAGGAAAGTGCCGAAGCATCGGGAAAGATTCACAAACTCGCGCCGAACATGTGTTCCGAAGTGCCGCAGGAACTGTGTGAATTGAGCCCGGCAAATGGCCAACTGTCATTTTGTGTCTGCAGCCCGAAAACTTTAACTTTGTCTGTCGCGGAAGTCCCGAGCGGGAAAAATCCAAACGGTTTTGCGGGGATCGAGTTCCAGAGCGATGCAGTCAAATTTGAAATTCAGACCCATTCAGTGCCACTTGCATTTGTTACACAGTGAGGTTGGCGGGGTACCCGGAGATTTCTGGGAACACGATTTTTAGAACAAAATGGCGGCGCGGGACCTTTTTGAAAGGCATCCGAAAAACGGTTCCACGGGCATAGCACTCTAATGGCGGGTATGAGTGCATGCTGGAGAGCTCTTGGAAGTCGAATTTTTGACACTTTGTCAATTTTTTGACAGAATTGCCAAACTCTCCCTGTCTGTTCTAAGAGTCGGTCAGAGACCTGTGTGGAGGTCTCTTGACACGATTGGAGGGCGGGCAATCCCCACGTTGACTCCGGCCGTCCCTCCACAGGCGCTCGTGTCCAAAATGAAGGCGAGAGACGCGAGTGGCCTGGTTCCCTTGGGTGCTGCCAGGAAGGATGCGGGCTGACCCTTGCCTGAGCACTCCCTAAAGCCTCTTACGAGTCGAGGGCCGGCCTCGGGCGCCGCACGACCGGCTCTGGGAGTGGGTGGCCGCTATTGTGAATAGGCTGGTCCTTCCCGCTGCCACCCGGCCAAGTGCGACGGCTCTGCCGCCCTGCGGTGCTCGTCACCCAGGTTTGGGGAACTCGGTCAGAGGCTGTGGCGGGGGGTCTCTTGACACGATTGGAGGACGGGCCATCCCCACGTTGACTCCGGCCGTCCCTCCACAGGCGCTCGTGTCCAAAATGAAGGCGAGAGACGCGAGTGGCCTGGTTCCCTTGGGTGCTGCCAGGAAGGGTGCGGGCTGACCCTTGCCTGAGCACTCCGTAAAGCCTCTTACGAGTCGAGGGCCGGCCTCGGGCGCCGCACGACCGGCTCTGGGAGTGGGTGGCCGCTATTGTGAATAGGCTGGTCCTTCCTGCTGCCATCCGGCCAAGTGCGACGGCTCTGCCGCCCTGCGCTGCTCGTCACCCAGGTTTGGGGAACTCGGTCAGAGGCCGTGGCGGGGGGTCTCTTGACACGATTGGAGGACGGGCCATCCCCACGTTGACTCCGGCCGTCCCTCCACAGGTGCTCGTGTCCAAAATGAAGGCGAGAGACGCGAGTGGCCTGGATCCCTTGGGTGCCGCCAGGAAGGGTGTGGGCTGACCCTTGCCTGAGCACACGTTAAAGCCTCTTACGAGTCGAGGGCCGGCCTCGGGCGCCGAACGACCGGCTCTGGGAGTGGGTGGCCGCTATTGTGAATAGGCTGGTCCTTCCTGCTGCCATCCGGCCAAGTGCGACGGCTCTGCCGCCCTGCGCTGCTCGTCACCCAGGTTTGGGGAACTCGGTCAGAGGCCGGTGCGGGGGGTCTCTTGACACGATTGGAGGACGGGCCATCCCCACGTTGACTCCGGCCGTCCCTCCACAGGCGCTCGTGTCCAAAATGAAGGCGAGAGACGCGAGTGGCCTGGATCCCTAGGGTGCCGCCAGGAAGGGTGTGGGCTGACCCTTGCCTGAGCACACGTTAAAGCCCCTTACGAGTCGAGGCACGGCCTCGGGCGCCGCACGACCGGCTCTGGGAGTGGGTGGCCGCTATTGTGTATAGGCTGGTCCTTCCCGCTGCCATCCGGCCAAGTGCGACGGCGCTGCCGCCCTGCGGTGCTCGTCACCCAGGTTTGGGGAACTCGGTCAGAGGCCGGTGCGGGGGTCTCTTGACACGATTGGAGGACGGGCCACCCCCACGTTGACTCCGGCCGTCCGTCCACAGGCGCTCGTGTCCAAAATGAAGGCGAGAGACGCGAGTGGCCTGGATCCCTTGGGTGCCGCCAGGAAGGGTGTAGGCTGGCCCTTGCCTGAGCACACTGTAAAGCCTCTTACGAGTCGAGGGTCGGCCTCGGGC
>NW_028270341.1:22500-27500 GCF_037043375.1 Chiloscyllium plagiosum | reverse complement strand
TGAGTCAGTACAAATCAGTAACCAGTGACACTTAGAATTTTTTCCAGTCAGTACAAATCAGTAACCAACGACACTTAGAATTTTTTTGATGCAGTACAAATCAGTAACCAAGGACACTTAGAATTTTTTAGAGTCAGTACAAATCAGTAACCAGTGACACTTAGAATTTTTTTGATGCAGTACAAATCAGTAACCAACGACACTTAGAATTTTTTCCAGTCAGTACAAATCAGTAACCAGTGACACTTAGAATTTTTTTGAGTCAGTACAAATCAGTAACCAGTGACACTTAGATTTTTTTTGAGGCAGTACAAATCAGTAACCAGTGACACTTAGAATTTTTTCCAGTCAGTACAAATCAGTAACCAACGACACTTAGAATTTTTTAGAGTCAGTACAAATCAGTAACCAGTGACACTTAGAATTTTTTAGGCTCAGTACAAATCAGTAACCAGTGACACTTAGATTTTTTAGGGTCCAGACTGTGATGGGAGCGAACTTGACTGCTCATACCGACTTTGAGTGCTCGAGGCCGGCTAGCCCGGCCGGATTTGACCCGGTGGTTACAAATCAGTAAACAACGTCACTTAGAATTTATTTCAGTCAGTACAAATCAGTAACCATCGACACTTAGAATTTTATTCAGTCAGTACAAATCAGTAACCAGTGACACTTAGAATTTTTTAGGATCCAAACTGTGATGGGAGCGAACTTGACTGCTCATACCGGTTTTGCGTGCTCGGGGCCGGCTAGCCCAGCCGGATTTGACCCGGTGGTTCAGCCGAAGGTCTCGACTTTGAGAGCGGACCGGCCCCCGCGTTCGGGCCGATTTTCGTGCATTTCCCAAGTCGGCAAGTGGTCCAAACTGTGATGGGAGCGAACTTGACTGCTCATACCGACTTTGAGTGCTCGAGGCCGGCTAGCCCGGCCGGATTTGACCCGGTGGTTACAAATCAGTAAACAACGTCACTTAGAATTTATTTCAGTCAGTACAAATCAGTAACCATCGACACTTAGAATTTTTTTGAGTCAGTACAAATCAGTAACCAGTGACACTTAGAATTTTTTAGGGTCCAGACTGTGATGGGAGCGAACTTGACTGCTCATACCGACTTTGAGTGCTCGAGGCCGGCTAGCCCGGCCGGATTTGACCCGGTGGTTACAAATCAGTAACCAACGACACTTAGAATTTTATTCAGTCAGTACAAATCAGTCACCAGTGACACTTAGACTTTTTTAGGGTCCAGACTGTGATGGGAGCGAACTTGACTGCTCGTGCCGACTTTGAGTGCTCGAGGCCGGCTAGCCCAGCCGGATTTGACCCGGTGGTTCTGCCGAAGGTCTCGCCTTCGAGAGCGGACCCTGCCACCGTGTTCAGGCCGAGTTTCATGCATTTCCAACGTTGGGAAATCAGTAACCAGAAAAACTTAGAAAAAATGCCCAAAAAGAAGAAACCAGTAACCAGAAAAACTTAGAAAAATGCCCGAAAACGAGAAATGAGTAACCAGAAAAACTTAGAAAAATGCCCGAAAATGAGAAATGAGTAACCAGAAAAACTTAGAAAAATGCCCGAAAATGAGAAATGAGTAACCAGAAAAACTTAGAAAAATGCCCAAAAAGAAGAAATCAGTAACTAGAAAAACTTAGAAAAATGCCCAAAAATAAGAAATGAGTAACCAGAAAAACTTAGAAAAATGCCCAAAAAGAAGAAATCAGTAACTAGAAAAACTTAGAAAAATGCCCGAAAATGAGAAATGAGTAACCAGAAAAACTTAGAAAAATGCCCAAAAAGAAGAAATGAGTAACTAGAAAAACTTAGAAAAATGCCCAAAAAGAAGAAATCAGTAACTAGAAAAACTTAGAAAAATGCCCGAAAATGAGAAATGAGTAACCAGAAAAACTTAGAAAAATGCCCAAAAAGAAGAAATGAGTAACCAGAAAAACTTAGAAAAATGCCCAAAAAGAAGAAATGAGTAACCAGAAAAACTTAGAAAAATGCCCAAAAAGAAGAAATCAGTAACTAGAAAAACTTAGAAAAATGCCCGAAAATGAGAAATGAGTAACCAGAAAAACTTAGAAAAATGCCCAAAAAGAAGAAGTGAGTAACCAGAAAAACTTAGAAAAATGCCCAAAAAGAAGAAATGAGTAACCAGAAAAACTTAGAAAAATGCCCAAAAAGAAGAAATCAGTAACTAGAAAAACTTAGAAAAATGCCCGAAAATGAGAAATGAGTAACCAGAAAAACTTAGAAAAATGCCCAAAAAGAAGAAATGAGTAACCAGAAAAACTTAGAAAAATGCCCAAAAAGAAGAAATCAGTAACTAGAAAAACTTAGAAAAATGCCCGAAAATGAGAAATGAGTAACCAGAAAAACTTAGAAAAATGATCAAAAATAATAAATCAGTAACCAGAAAAACTTAGGAAAAAACACTTAGAAAATTTTTCAGCAAAGTGTGAAAAATATTCTAAGTGTCAGCGGAGGAAAGTGCCGAAGCATCGGGAAAGATTCACAAACTCGCGCCGAACATGTGTTCCGAAGTGCCGCAGGAACTGTGTGAATTGAGCCCGGCAAATGGCCAACTGTCATTTTGTGTCTGCAGCCCGAAAACTTTAACTTTGTCTGTCGCGGAAGTCCCGAGCGGGAAAAATCCAAACGGTTTTGCGGGGATCGAGTTCCAGAGCGATGCAGTCAAATTTGAAATTCAGACCCATTCAGTGCCACTTGCATTTGTTACACAGTGAGGTTGGCGGGGTACCCGGAGATTTCTGGGAACACGATTTTTAGAACAAAATGGCGGCGCGGGACCTTTTTGAAAGGCATCCGAAAAACGGTTCCACGGGCATAGCACTCTAATGGCGGGTATGAGTGCATGCTGGAGAGCTCTTGGAAGTCGAATTTTTGACACTTTGTCAATTTTTTGACAGAATTGCCAAACTCTCCCTGTCTGTTCTAAGAGTCGGTCAGAGACCTGTGTGGAGGTCTCTTGACACGATTGGAGGGCGGGCAATCCCCACGTTGACTCCGGCCGTCCCTCCACAGGCGCTCGTGTCCAAAATGAAGGCGAGAGACGCGAGTGGCCTGGTTCCCTTGGGTGCTGCCAGGAAGGATGCGGGCTGACCCTTGCCTGAGCACTCCCTAAAGCCTCTTACGAGTCGAGGGCCGGCCTCGGGCGCCGCACGACCGGCTCTGGGAGTGGGTGGCCGCTATTGTGAATAGGCTGGTCCTTCCCGCTGCCACCCGGCCAAGTGCGACGGCTCTGCCGCCCTGCGGTGCTCGTCACCCAGGTTTGGGGAACTCGGTCAGAGGCTGTGGCGGGGGGTCTCTTGACACGATTGGAGGACGGGCCATCCCCACGTTGACTCCGGCCGTCCCTCCACAGGCGCTCGTGTCCAAAATGAAGGCGAGAGACGCGAGTGGCCTGGTTCCCTTGGGTGCTGCCAGGAAGGGTGCGGGCTGACCCTTGCCTGAGCACTCCGTAAAGCCTCTTACGAGTCGAGGGCCGGCCTCGGGCGCCGCACGACCGGCTCTGGGAGTGGGTGGCCGCTATTGTGAATAGGCTGGTCCTTCCTGCTGCCATCCGGCCAAGTGCGACGGCTCTGCCGCCCTGCGCTGCTCGTCACCCAGGTTTGGGGAACTCGGTCAGAGGCCGTGGCGGGGGGTCTCTTGACACGATTGGAGGACGGGCCATCCCCACGTTGACTCCGGCCGTCCCTCCACAGGTGCTCGTGTCCAAAATGAAGGCGAGAGACGCGAGTGGCCTGGATCCCTTGGGTGCCGCCAGGAAGGGTGTGGGCTGACCCTTGCCTGAGCACACGTTAAAGCCTCTTACGAGTCGAGGGCCGGCCTCGGGCGCCGAACGACCGGCTCTGGGAGTGGGTGGCCGCTATTGTGAATAGGCTGGTCCTTCCTGCTGCCATCCGGCCAAGTGCGACGGCTCTGCCGCCCTGCGCTGCTCGTCACCCAGGTTTGGGGAACTCGGTCAGAGGCCGGTGCGGGGGGTCTCTTGACACGATTGGAGGACGGGCCATCCCCACGTTGACTCCGGCCGTCCCTCCACAGGCGCTCGTGTCCAAAATGAAGGCGAGAGACGCGAGTGGCCTGGATCCCTAGGGTGCCGCCAGGAAGGGTGTGGGCTGACCCTTGCCTGAGCACACGTTAAAGCCCCTTACGAGTCGAGGCACGGCCTCGGGCGCCGCACGACCGGCTCTGGGAGTGGGTGGCCGCTATTGTGTATAGGCTGGTCCTTCCCGCTGCCATCCGGCCAAGTGCGACGGCGCTGCCGCCCTGCGGTGCTCGTCACCCAGGTTTGGGGAACTCGGTCAGAGGCCGGTGCGGGGGTCTCTTGACACGATTGGAGGACGGGCCACCCCCACGTTGACTCCGGCCGTCCGTCCACAGGCGCTCGTGTCCAAAATGAAGGCGAGAGACGCGAGTGGCCTGGATCCCTTGGGTGCCGCCAGGAAGGGTGTAGGCTGGCCCTTGCCTGAGCACACTGTAAAGCCTCTTACGAGTCGAGGGTCGGCCTCGGGCGCCGCACGACCGGCTCTGGGAGTGGGTGGCCGCTATTGTGAATAGGCTGGTCCTTCCCGCTGCCATCCGGCCAAGTGCGACGGCTCTGCCGCCCTGCGCTGCTCGTCACCCAGGTTTGGGGAACTCGGTCAGAGGCCGGTGCGGGGGGTCTCTTGACACGATTGGAGGACGGGCCATCCCCACGTTGACTCCGGCCGTCCGTCCACAGGCGCTCGTGTCCAAAACGAAGGCGAGAGACGCGAGTGGCCTGGATCCCTTGGGTGCCGCCAGGAAGGGTGTGGGCTGACCCTTGCCTGAGCACACGTTAAAGCCTCTTACGAGTCGAGGGTCGGCCTCGGGCGCCGCACGACCGGCTCTGGGAGTGGGTGGCCGCTATTGTGAATAGGCTGGTCCTTCCCGCTGCCACCCGGCCAAGTGCGACGGCTCTGCCGCCCTGCGGTGCTCGTCACCCAGGTTTGTGCAAGTCGGT
>NW_028270341.1:0-7500 GCF_037043375.1 Chiloscyllium plagiosum | reverse complement strand
ATTGGTTACTGACTTCTCCTTTCGAGTTGCGGCTGTGGTTGGCTTCAATTAGTCGTGGGGGCTTAATTATCGCCCAGGGGAGCATGCCCCGGTAGTGTGGCCGGGGACGGAGTGCCTTTTGAAGGGGGTGTTTCTGAATTTGGATCCTTTTTGAGTAGCATTGTCGGATGGGTGTGATTTTGAAGGGTGTGTTGGCCGGCGGTGGGGCCAGGCTTAGGGTGAGTGTCCCGCCTTCGGGAGCGGACCGGCCCCCGCGTTCAGGGTGAATTTCGTGCATTTCCAACGTCGGCAAGTGGTCCAGACTGTGATGGGACCGAACTTGACTGCTCATACCGACTTTGAGCGCTCGGGGGCGGCTAGCCCGGCCGGATTTGACCCGGTGGTTCAGCCGAAGGTCTCGACTTTGAGAGCGGACCGGCCCCCGCGTTGGGGCCGATTTTCGTGCATTTCCCAAGTCGGCAAGTGGTCCAAACTGTGATGGGAGCGAACCTGACTGCTCATACCGACTTTGAGTGCTCGAGGCCGGCTAGCCCGGCCGGATTTGACCCGGTGGTTACAAATCAGTAACCAACGACACTTAGAATTTTTTAGAGTCAGTACAAATCAGTAACCAGTGACACTTAGAATTTTTTAGGCTCAGTACAAATCAGTAACCAGTGACACTTAGACTTTTTTTAGGGTCCAAACTGTGATGGGAGCGAACTTGACTGCTCATACCGACTTTGAGTGCTCGAGGCCGGCTAGCCCGGCCGGATTTGACCCGGTGGTTACAAATCAGTAACCAGTGACACTTAGAATTTTGTTCAGTCAGTACAAATCAGTAACCAGTGACACTTAGAATTTTTTTGATGCAGTACAAATCAGTAACCAACGACACTTAGAATTTTTTCCAGTCAGTACAAATCAGTAACCAGTGACACTTAGAATTTTTTTGAGTCAGTACAAATCAGTAACCAGTGACACTTAGATTTTTTTTGAGGCAGTACAAATCAGTAACCAGTGACACTTAGAATTTTTTCCAGTCAGTACAAATCAGTAACCAACGACACTTAGAATTTTTTAGAGTCAGTACAAATCAGTAACCAGTGACACTTAGAATTTTTTAGGCTCAGTACAAATCAGTAACCAGTGACACTTAGATTTTTTAGGGTCCAGACTGTGATGGGAGCGAACTTGACTGCTCATACCGACTTTGAGTGCTCGAGGCCGGCTAGCCCGGCCGGATTTGACCCGGTGGTTACAAATCAGTAAACAACGTCACTTAGAATTTATTTCAGTCAGTACAAATCAGTAACCATCGACACTTAGAATTTTATTCAGTCAGTACAAATCAGTAACCAGTGACACTTAGAATTTTTTAGGATCCAAACTGTGATGGGAGCGAACTTGACTGCTCATACCGGTTTTGCGTGCTCGGGGCCGGCTAGCCCAGCCGGATTTGACCCGGTGGTTCAGCCGAAGGTCTCGACTTTGAGAGCGGACCGGCCCCCGCGTTCGGGCCGATTTTCGTGCATTTCCCAAGTCGGCAAGTGGTCCAAACTGTGATGGGAGCGAACTTGACTGCTCATACCGACTTTGAGTGCTCGAGGCCGGCTAGCCCGGCCGGATTTGACCCGGTGGTTACAAATCAGTAAACAACGTCACTTAGAATTTATTTCAGTCAGTACAAATCAGTAACCATCGACACTTAGAATTTTTTTGAGTCAGTACAAATCAGTAACCAGTGACACTTAGAATTTTTTAGGGTCCAGACTGTGATGGGAGCGAACTTGACTGCTCATACCGACTTTGAGTGCTCGAGGCCGGCTAGCCCGGCCGGATTTGACCCGGTGGTTACAAATCAGTAACCAACGACACTTAGAATTTTATTCAGTCAGTACAAATCAGTCACCAGTGACACTTAGACTTTTTTAGGGTCCAGACTGTGATGGGAGCGAACTTGACTGCTCGTGCCGACTTTGAGTGCTCGAGGCCGGCTAGCCCAGCCGGATTTGACCCGGTGGTTCTGCCGAAGGTCTCGCCTTCGAGAGCGGACCCTGCCACCGTGTTCAGGCCGAGTTTCATGCATTTCCAACGTTGGGAAATCAGTAACCAGAAAAACTTAGAAAAAATGCCCAAAAAGAAGAAACCAGTAACCAGAAAAACTTAGAAAAATGCCCGAAAACGAGAAATGAGTAACCAGAAAAACTTAGAAAAATGCCCGAAAATGAGAAATGAGTAACCAGAAAAACTTAGAAAAATGCCCGAAAATGAGAAATGAGTAACCAGAAAAACTTAGAAAAATGCCCAAAAAGAAGAAATCAGTAACTAGAAAAACTTAGAAAAATGCCCAAAAATAAGAAATGAGTAACCAGAAAAACTTAGAAAAATGCCCAAAAAGAAGAAATCAGTAACTAGAAAAACTTAGAAAAATGCCCGAAAATGAGAAATGAGTAACCAGAAAAACTTAGAAAAATGCCCAAAAAGAAGAAATGAGTAACCAGAAAAACTTAGAAAAATGCCGAAAAAGAAGAAATGAGTAACCAGAAAAACTTAGAAAAATGCCCAAAAAGAAGAAATCAGTAACTAGAAAAACTTAGAAAAATGCCCGAAAATGAGAAATGAGTAACCAGAAAAACTTAGAAAAATGCCCAAAAAGAAGAAATGAGTAACTAGAAAAACTTAGAAAAATGCCCAAAAAGAAGAAATCAGTAACTAGAAAAACTTAGAAAAATGCCCGAAAATGAGAAATGAGTAACCAGAAAAACTTAGAAAAATGCCCAAAAAGAAGAAATGAGTAACCAGAAAAACTTAGAAAAATGCCCAAAAAGAAGAAATGAGTAACCAGAAAAACTTAGAAAAATGCCCAAAAAGAAGAAATCAGTAACTAGAAAAACTTAGAAAAATGCCCGAAAATGAGAAATGAGTAACCAGAAAAACTTAGAAAAATGCCCAAAAAGAAGAAGTGAGTAACCAGAAAAACTTAGAAAAATGCCCAAAAAGAAGAAATGAGTAACCAGAAAAACTTAGAAAAATGCCCAAAAAGAAGAAATCAGTAACTAGAAAAACTTAGAAAAATGCCCGAAAATGAGAAATGAGTAACCAGAAAAACTTAGAAAAATGCCCAAAAAGAAGAAATGAGTAACCAGAAAAACTTAGAAAAATGCCCAAAAAGAAGAAATCAGTAACTAGAAAAACTTAGAAAAATGCCCGAAAATGAGAAATGAGTAACCAGAAAAACTTAGAAAAATGATCAAAAATAATAAATCAGTAACCAGAAAAACTTAGGAAAAAACACTTAGAAAATTTTTCAGCAAAGTGTGAAAAATATTCTAAGTGTCAGCGGAGGAAAGTGCCGAAGCATCGGGAAAGATTCACAAACTCGCGCCGAACATGTGTTCCGAAGTGCCGCAGGAACTGTGTGAATTGAGCCCGGCAAATGGCCAACTGTCATTTTGTGTCTGCAGCCCGAAAACTTTAACTTTGTCTGTCGCGGAAGTCCCGAGCGGGAAAAATCCAAACGGTTTTGCGGGGATCGAGTTCCAGAGCGATGCAGTCAAATTTGAAATTCAGACCCATTCAGTGCCACTTGCATTTGTTACACAGTGAGGTTGGCGGGGTACCCGGAGATTTCTGGGAACACGATTTTTAGAACAAAATGGCGGCGCGGGACCTTTTTGAAAGGCATCCGAAAAACGGTTCCACGGGCATAGCACTCTAATGGCGGGTATGAGTGCATGCTGGAGAGCTCTTGGAAGTCGAATTTTTGACACTTTGTCAATTTTTTGACAGAATTGCCAAACTCTCCCTGTCTGTTCTAAGAGTCGGTCAGAGACCTGTGTGGAGGTCTCTTGACACGATTGGAGGGCGGGCAATCCCCACGTTGACTCCGGCCGTCCCTCCACAGGCGCTCGTGTCCAAAATGAAGGCGAGAGACGCGAGTGGCCTGGTTCCCTTGGGTGCTGCCAGGAAGGATGCGGGCTGACCCTTGCCTGAGCACTCCCTAAAGCCTCTTACGAGTCGAGGGCCGGCCTCGGGCGCCGCACGACCGGCTCTGGGAGTGGGTGGCCGCTATTGTGAATAGGCTGGTCCTTCCCGCTGCCACCCGGCCAAGTGCGACGGCTCTGCCGCCCTGCGGTGCTCGTCACCCAGGTTTGGGGAACTCGGTCAGAGGCTGTGGCGGGGGGTCTCTTGACACGATTGGAGGACGGGCCATCCCCACGTTGACTCCGGCCGTCCCTCCACAGGCGCTCGTGTCCAAAATGAAGGCGAGAGACGCGAGTGGCCTGGTTCCCTTGGGTGCTGCCAGGAAGGGTGCGGGCTGACCCTTGCCTGAGCACTCCGTAAAGCCTCTTACGAGTCGAGGGCCGGCCTCGGGCGCCGCACGACCGGCTCTGGGAGTGGGTGGCCGCTATTGTGAATAGGCTGGTCCTTCCTGCTGCCATCCGGCCAAGTGCGACGGCTCTGCCGCCCTGCGCTGCTCGTCACCCAGGTTTGGGGAACTCGGTCAGAGGCCGTGGCGGGGGGTCTCTTGACACGATTGGAGGACGGGCCATCCCCACGTTGACTCCGGCCGTCCCTCCACAGGTGCTCGTGTCCAAAATGAAGGCGAGAGACGCGAGTGGCCTGGATCCCTTGGGTGCCGCCAGGAAGGGTGTGGGCTGACCCTTGCCTGAGCACACGTTAAAGCCTCTTACGAGTCGAGGGCCGGCCTCGGGCGCCGAACGACCGGCTCTGGGAGTGGGTGGCCGCTATTGTGAATAGGCTGGTCCTTCCTGCTGCCATCCGGCCAAGTGCGACGGCTCTGCCGCCCTGCGCTGCTCGTCACCCAGGTTTGGGGAACTCGGTCAGAGGCCGGTGCGGGGGGTCTCTTGACACGATTGGAGGACGGGCCATCCCCACGTTGACTCCGGCCGTCCCTCCACAGGCGCTCGTGTCCAAAATGAAGGCGAGAGACGCGAGTGGCCTGGATCCCTAGGGTGCCGCCAGGAAGGGTGTGGGCTGACCCTTGCCTGAGCACACGTTAAAGCCCCTTACGAGTCGAGGCACGGCCTCGGGCGCCGCACGACCGGCTCTGGGAGTGGGTGGCCGCTATTGTGTATAGGCTGGTCCTTCCCGCTGCCATCCGGCCAAGTGCGACGGCGCTGCCGCCCTGCGGTGCTCGTCACCCAGGTTTGGGGAACTCGGTCAGAGGCCGGTGCGGGGGTCTCTTGACACGATTGGAGGACGGGCCACCCCCACGTTGACTCCGGCCGTCCGTCCACAGGCGCTCGTGTCCAAAATGAAGGCGAGAGACGCGAGTGGCCTGGATCCCTTGGGTGCCGCCAGGAAGGGTGTAGGCTGGCCCTTGCCTGAGCACACTGTAAAGCCTCTTACGAGTCGAGGGTCGGCCTCGGGCGCCGCACGACCGGCTCTGGGAGTGGGTGGCCGCTATTGTGAATAGGCTGGTCCTTCCCGCTGCCATCCGGCCAAGTGCGACGGCTCTGCCGCCCTGCGCTGCTCGTCACCCAGGTTTGGGGAACTCGGTCAGAGGCCGGTGCGGGGGGTCTCTTGACACGATTGGAGGACGGGCCATCCCCACGTTGACTCCGGCCGTCCGTCCACAGGCGCTCGTGTCCAAAACGAAGGCGAGAGACGCGAGTGGCCTGGATCCCTTGGGTGCCGCCAGGAAGGGTGTGGGCTGACCCTTGCCTGAGCACACGTTAAAGCCCCTTACGAGTCGAGGGTCGGCCTCGGGTGCCGCACGACCGGCTCTGGGAGTGGGTGGCCGCTATTGTGAATAGGCTGGTCCTTCCCGCTGCCACCCGGCCAAGTGCGACGGCTCTGCCGCCCTGCGGTGCTCGTCACCCAGGTTTGTGCAAGTCGGTCAGAGGCCGAAGGCGGAGGTCTCTTGACACGATTGGAGGACGGGCCATCCCCACGTTGAATCCGGACGTCCCTCCACAGGCGCTCGTGTCGAAAATGAAAGGCGAGAGAGACGTGAGTGGCCTTGGTTCCCTTTGGGTGTTGCCAGGAAGGATGCGGGCTGACCCTTGCCTGAGCACACCCAGGTTTTTGCAACTCGGTCAGAGGCCGGGGCAGAGGTCTCTTGAAACGACTGGAGGGCGGGCAATCCCCACGTTGAATCCGGCCGTCCCTCCACAGGCGCTCGTGCCGAAATTGAAGGCGAGAGAGGCGAGTGGCCTTGCTTCCCTTGTGTGTTGCCAGGAAGGATGTGGTCTGACCCTTGCCTGAGCACACCAAGGTTTGTGCAACTCAGTCAGAGGCCGGGGGCAGAGGTCTCTTGAAACGACTGGAGGGCGGGCAATCCCCACGTTGAATCCGGCCGTCCCTCCACAGGCGCTCGTGCCGAAATTGAAGGCGAGAGAGGCGAGTGGCCTTGCTTCCCTTGTGTGTTGCCAGGAAGGATGTGGTCTGACCCTTGCCTGAGCACACCAAGGTTTGTGCAACTCAGTCAGAGGCCGGGGGCAGAGGTTTCTTGAAACGACTGGAGGGCGGGCAATCCCCACGTTGTATCCGGCCGTCCCTCCACAGGCGCTCGTGTCGAAAATGAAAGGCGAGAGACGCGAGTGGCCTTGGTTCCCATGGGTGTTGCCAGGAAGGATGTGGTCTGACCCTTGCCTGAGCACACCAAGGTTTGTGCAACTCAGTCAGAGGCCGGGGCAGAGGTCTCTTGGAACGATTGGAGGGCGGGCAATCCCCACGTTGTATCCGGCCGTCCCTCCACAGGCGCTCGTGTCGAAAATGAAAGGCGAGAGACGCGAGTGGCCTTGCTTGCCTTGGGTGTTGCCAGGAAGGATGAGGGCTGCCCCTTGCCTGAGCACACCAAGGTTTGTGCAACTCCGTTCAGAGGCCGGGGCAGAGGTCTCTTGAAACGACTGGAGGGCGGGCAATCCCCACGTTGAATCCGGCCGTCCCTCCACAGGCGCTCGTGTCCAAAATGAAAGGCGAGAGACGCGAGTGGCCTTGGTTCCCTTTGGGTGTTGCCAGGAAGGATGTGGTCTGACCCTTGCCTGAGCACACCAAGGTTTGTGCAACTCAGTCAGAGGCCGGGGCAGAGGTCTCTTGGAACGATTGGAGGGCGGGCAATCCCCACGTTGAATCCGGCCGTCCCTCCACAGGCGCTCGTGTCGAAAATGAAAGGCGAGAGACGCGAGTGGCCTTGCTTGCCTTGGGTGTTGCCAGGAAGGATGTGGTCTGACCCTTGCCTGAGCACACCAAGGTTTGTGCAACTCAGTCAGAGGCCGGGGCAGAGGTCTCCTGGAACGATTGGAGGGCGGGCAATCCCCACGTTGAATCCGGCCGTCCCTCCACAGGCGCTCGTGTCCAAAATGAAAGGCGAGAGACGCGAGTGGCCTTGGTTCCCTTTGGGTGTTGCCATGAAGGATGTGGTCTGACCCTTGCCTGAGCACACCCAGGTTTGTGCAACTCGGTCAGAGGCCGGGGCAGAGGTCTCTTGAAACGACTGGAGGGCGGGCAATCCCCACGTTGTATCCGGCCGTTCCTCCACAGGCGCTCGTG
>NW_028270340.1:52500-72500 GCF_037043375.1 Chiloscyllium plagiosum | reverse complement strand
TCCCACTGTCCCCCGCTCTCTCCCCATAGCCCTGTATCCATCCCCAAACTAATCCCACTGTCCCCGCTCTCTCTCCCCATAGCCCTGTATCCATCCCCAAACTAATCCCACTGTCCCCCGCTCTCTCTCCCCATAGCCCTGTATCCATCCCCAAACTAATCCCACTGTCCCCCCGCTCTCTCTCCCCATAGCCCTGTATCCATCCCCAAACTAATCCCACTGTCCCCCGCTCTCTCCCCATAGCCCTGTATCCATCCCCAAACTAATCCCACTGTCCCCCCGCTCTCTCTCCCCATAGCCCTGTATCCATCCCCAAACTAATCCCACTGTCCCGCCGCTCTCTCTCCCCATAGCCCTGTATCCATCCCCAAACTAATCCCACTGTCCCCCGCTCTCTCCCCATAGCCCTGTATCCATCCCCAAACTAATCCCACTTTCCCCCCATTCTCTCCCCATAGCCCTGTATCGATCCCCAAACTAATCACACTGTCCCCGCTCTCTCTCCCCATAGCCCTGTATCGATCCCCAAACTAATCCCTCTGTCCCCCCGCTCTCTCCCCATAGCCCTGTATCCATCCCCAAACTAATCCCACTGTCCCCCGCTCTCTCCCCATAGCCCTGTATCGATCCCCAAACTAATCCCACTGTCCCCCCGCTCTCTCCCCATAGCCCTGTATTCATCCCCAAACTAATCCCACTGTCCCCCCGCTCTCTCTCCCCATAGCCCTGTATCGATCCCCAAACTAATCCCACTGTCCCCCCGCTCTCTCTCCCCATAGCCCTGTATCAATCCCCAAACTAATCCCACTGCCCCCCGCTCTCTCCCCCCATAGCCCTGTATCCATCCCCAAACTAATCCCACTGTCCCCCCGCTCTCTCCCCATAGCCCTGTATCGATCCCCAAACTAATCCCACTGTCCCCCCGCTCTCTCCCCATAGCCCTGTATCGATCCCCAAACTAATCCCACTGTCCCCCCGCTCTCTCTCCCCATAGCCCTGTATCGATCCCCAAACTAATCCCACTGTCCCCCCGCTCTCTCCCCATAGCCCTGTATCCATCCCCAAACTAATCCCACTGACCCCCGCTCTCTCCCCATAGCCCTGTATCGATCCCCAAACTAATCCCACTGTCCCCCCGCTCTCTCTCCCCATAGCCCTGTATCAATCCCCAAACTAATCCCACTGCCCCCCGCTCTCTCCCCATAGCCCTGTATCGATCCCCAAACTAATCCCACTGTCCCCCCGCTCTCTCCCCATAGCCCTGTATCGATCCCCAAACTAATCCCACTGTCCCCCCGCTCTCTCCCCATAGCCCTGTATCCATCCCCAAACTAATCCCACTGTCCCCCGCTCTCTCTCCCCATAGCCCTGTATCCATCCCCAAACTAATCCCACTGTCCCCCCGCTCTCTCTCCCCATAGCCCTGTATCGATCCCCAAACTAATCCCACTGTCCCCCCGCTCTCTCTCCCCATAGCCCTGTATCCATCCCCAAACTAATCCCACTGTCCCCCCGCTCTCTCCCCATAGCCCTGTATCCATCCCCAAACTAATCCCACTGTCCCCCCGCTCTCTCTCCCCATAGCTCTGTATCCATCACCAAACTAATCCCACTGTCCCCCCGCTCTCTCTCCCCATAGCCCTGTATCGATCCCCAAACTAATCCCACTGTCCCCCCGCTCTCTCCCCATAGCCCTGTATCGATCCCCAAACTAATCCCACTGTCCCCCCGCTCTCTCTCCCCATAGCCCTGTATCCATCCCCAAACTAATCCCACTGTCCCCCCGCTCTCTCTCCCCATAGCCCTGTATCCATCCCCAAACTAATCCCACTGTCCCCGCTCTCTCTCCCCATAGCCCTGTATCAATCCCCAAACTAATCCCACTGTCCCACCGCTCTCTCTCCCCATAGCCCTGTATCGATCCCCAAACTAATCCCACTGTCCCCCCGCTCTCTCCCCATAGCCCTGTATCGATCCCCAAACTAATCCCACTGTCCCCCCGCTCTCTCTCCCCATAGCCCTGTATCGATCCCCAAACTAATCCCACTGTCCCCCCGCTCTCTCTCCCCATAGCCCTGTATCAATCCCCAAACTAATCCCACTGCCCCCCGCTCTCTCCCCATAGCCCTGTATCCATCCCCAAACTAATCCCACTGTCCCCCCGCTCTCTCCCCATAGCCCTGTATCGATCCCCAAACTACTCCCACTGCCCTCCGCTCTCTCTCCCCATAGCCCTGTATCCATCCCCAAACTAATCCCACTGTCCCCCCGCTCTCTCTCCCCATAGTCCTGTATCGATCCCCAAACTAATCCCACTGTCCCCCCCGCCCTCACTTCCCATAGCCCTGTATCCATCCCCAAACTAATCCCACTGTCCCCCCGCTCTCTCCCCATAGCCCTGTATCGATCCCCAAACTAATCCCACTGTCCCCCCGCTCTCTCCCCATAGCCCTGTATCCATCCCCAAACTAATCCCACTGTCCCCGCTCTCTCTCCCCATAGCCCTGTATCCATCCCCAAACTAATCCCACTGTCCCCCCGCTCTCTCTCCCCATAGCCCTGTATCCATCCCCAAACTAATCCCACTGTCCCCCCGCTCTCTCTCTCCATAGCCCTGTATCCATCCCCAAACTAATCCCATTGTCCCCGCTCTCTCTCCCCATAGCCCTGTATCGATCCCCAAACTAATCCCACTGTCCCCCCGCTCTCTCCCCATAGCCCTGTATCGATCCCCAAACTAATCCCACTGTCCCCGCTCTCTCTCTCCATAGCCCTGTATCCATCCCCAAACTAATCCCACTGTCCCCGCTCTCTCTCCCCATAGCCCTGTATCGATCCCCAAACTAATCCAACTGTCCCCCCGCTCTCTCCCCATAGCCCTGTATCGATCCCCAAACTAATCCCACTGTCCCCGCTCTCTCTCCCGATAGCCCTGTATCCATCCCCAAACTAATCCCACTGTCCCCGCTCTCTCCCCATAGCCCTGTATCCATCCCCAAACTAATCCCACTGTCTCCGCTCTCTCTCCCCATAGCCCTGTATCGATCCCCAAACTAATCCCACTGTCCCCCCGCTCTCTCTCCCCATAGCCCTGTATCCATCCCCAAACTAATCCCACTGTCCCCCGCTCTCTCCCCATAGCCCTGTATCGATCCCCAAACTAATCCCACTGTCCCCCCGCTCTCTCTCCCCATAGCCCTGTATCGATCCCCAAACTAATCCCACTGTCCCCCGCTCTCTCCCCATAGCCCTGTATCGATCCCCAAACTAATCCCACTGTCCCCCCGCTCTCTCTCCCCATAGCCCTGTATCCATCCCCAAACTAATCCCACTGTTCCCCCGCTCTCTCCCCATAGCCCTGTATCCATCCCCAAACTAATCCCACTGTCCCCCCGCTCTCTCCCCATAGCCCTGTATCGATCCCCAAACGAATCCCACTGTCCCCCCGCTCTCTCTCCCCATAGCCCTGTATCCATCCCCAAACTAATCCCACTGTCCTCCCGCTCTCTCCCCATAGCCCTGTATCCATCCCCAAACGAATCCCACTGTCCCCCCGCTCTCTCCCCATAGCCCTGTATCCATCCCCAAACTAATCCAACTGTCCCACCGCTCTCTCCCCATAGCCCTGTATCCATCCCCAAACTAATCCCACTGTCCCCCCGCTCTCTCTCCCCCTTGCCCTGTATCCATCCCCAAACTAATCCCACTGCCCCCCGCTCTCTCTCCCCATAGCCCTGCATCGATCCCCAAACTAATCCCACTGTCCCCCCGCTCTCTCTCCCCATAGCCCTGTATCGATCCCCAAACTAATCCCACTGCCCCCCGCTCTCTCTCCCCATAGCCCTGTATCGATCCCCAAACTAATCCCACTGCCCCCCGCTCTCTCCCCATAGCCCTGTATCCATCCCCAAACTAATCCCACTGTCCCCCGCTCTCTCTCCCCATTGCCCTGTATCGATCCCCAAACTAATCCCACTGTCCCCCCGCTCTCTCTCCCCATAGCCCTGTATCCATCCCCAAACTAATCCCACTGCCCCCGCTCTCTCCCTATAGCCCTGTATCGATCCCCAAACTAATCCCACTGTCCCCCCGCTCTCTCCCCATAGCCCTGTATCCATCCCCAAACTAATCCCACTGCCCCCGCTCTCTCCCCATAGCCCTGTATCGATCCCCAAACTAATCCCACTGTCCCCCCCGCTCTCTTCCCATAGCCCTGTATCGATCCCCAAACTAATCCCACTGTCCCCCCGCTCTCTCCCCATAGCCCTGTATCCATCCCCAAACTAATCCCACTGCCCCCCGCTCTCTCTCCCCATAGCCCTGTATCCATCCCCAAACTAATCCCACTGTCCCCCCGCTCTCTCCCCATAGCCCTGTATCCATCCCCAAACTAATCACACTGTCCCCCCGCTCTCTCCCCATAGCCCTGTATCCATCCCCAAACTAATCACACTGTCCCCCCGCTCTCTCCCCATAGCCCTGTATCGATCCCCAAACTAATCCCACTGTCCCCCGCTCTCTCTCCCCATAGCCCTGTATCCATCCCCAAACTAATCCCACTGTCTCCCCGCTCTCTCTCCCCATAGCCCTGTATCGATCCCCAAACTAATCCCACTGTCCCCGCTCTCTCTCCCCATAGCCCTGTATCGATCCCCAAACTAATCCCACTGTCCCCCTGGTCTCTCTCCCCATAGCCCTGTATCGATCCCCAAACTAATCCCACTGTCCCCGCTCTCTCCCCATAGCCCTGTATCGATCCCCAAACTAATCCCACTATCCCCCCGCTCTCTCCCCATAGCCCTGTATCCATCCCCAAACTAATCCCACTGTCCCCGCTCTCTCTCCCCATAGCCC
This sequence comes from Chiloscyllium plagiosum, assembly GCF_037043375.1. Taxonomy (NCBI): domain Eukaryota; kingdom Metazoa; phylum Chordata; class Chondrichthyes; order Orectolobiformes; family Hemiscylliidae; genus Chiloscyllium; species Chiloscyllium plagiosum. The sequence continues at coordinate 67,646 of NW_028270340.1, read as the reverse complement.
TGTATCCATCCCCAAACTAATCCCACTGTCCCCCCCGCTCTCTCTCCCCATAGCCCTGTATCGATCCCCAAACTAATCCCACTGTCCCCGCTCTCTCTCCCCATAGCCCTGTATCCATCCCCAAACTAATCCCACTGTCCCCCGCTCTCTCCCCATAGCCCTGTATCCATCCCCAAACTAATCCCACTGTCCCCCGCTCTCTCCCCATAGCCCTGTATCGATCCCCAAACTAATCCCACTGCCCCCCGCTCTCTCTCCCCATAGCCCTGTATCCATCCCCAAACTAATCCCACTGTCCCCCCGCTCTCTCCCCATAGCCCTGTATCGATCCCCAAACTAATCCCACTGTCCCCCCGCTCTCTCTCCCCATAGCCCTGTATCGATCCCCAAACTAATCCCACTGTCCCCCTGCTCTCTCTCCCCATAGCCCTGTATCCATCCCCAAACTGATCCCACTGTCCCCCCGCTCTCTCTCCCCATAGCCCTGTATCCATCCCCAAACTAATCCCACTGTCCCCGCTCTCTCTCCCCATAGCCCTATATCCATCCCCAAACTAATCCCACTGTCCCCCTGCTCTCTCTCCCCATAGCCCTGTATCGATGCCCAAACTAATCCCACTGTCCCCCCGCTCTCTCTCCCCATAGCCCTGTATCCATCCCCAAACTAATCCCACTGTCCCCCCACTCTCTCTCCCCATAGCCCTGTATCGATCCCCAAACTAAGCCCACTGTCCCACCGCTCTCTCCCCATAGCCCTGTATCCATCCCCAAACTAATCCCACTGTCCCCCGCTCTCTCCCCAAAGCCCTGTATCCATCCCCAAACTAATCCCACTGTCCCCCGCTCTCTCCCCAAAGCCCTGTATCCATCCCCAAACTAATCCCACTGTCCCCCGCTCTCTCCCCAAAGCCCTGTATCCATCCCCAAACTAATCCCACTGTCCCCCCGCTCACTCTCCCCATCGCCCTGTATCCATCCCCAAACTAATCCCACTGTCCCCCCGCTCTCTCCCCATAGCCCTGTATCCATCCCCAAACTAATCCCACTGTCCCCCGCTCTCTCCCCAAAGCCCTGTATCCATCCCCAAACTAATCCCACTGTCCCCCGCTCTCTCTCCCCATAGCCCTGTATCCATCCCCAAACTAATCCCACTGTCCCCCCGCTCTCTCTCCCCATAGCCCTGTATCCATCCCCAAACTAATCCCACTGTCCCCCCGCTCTCTCTCTCCCCATAGCCCTGTATCCATCCCCAAACTAATCCCACTGTCCCCGCTCTCTCTCCCCATAGCCCTGTATCCATCCCCAAACTAATCCCACTGTCCCCCCGCTCTCTCTCCCCATAGCCCTGTATCCATCCCCAAACTAATCCCACTGCCCCCCGCTCTCTCTCCCCATAGCCCTGTATCCATCCCCAAACTAATCCCACTGTCCCCGCTCTCTCCCCATAGCCCTGTATCCATCCCCAAACTAATCCCACTGTCCCCCCGCTCTCTCTCCCCATAGCCCTGTATCGATCCCCAAACTAATCCCACTGTCCCCCGGCTCTCTCTCCCCATAGCCCTGTATCGATCCCCAAACTAATCCCACTGTCCCCGCTCTCTCTCCCCATAGCCCTGTATCGATCCCCAAACTAATCCCACTGTCCCCCCGCTCTCTCTCCCCATAGCCCTGTATCGATCCCCAAACTAATCCCACTGTCCCCCCGCTCTCTCTCCCCATAGCCCTGTATCCATCCCCAAACTAATCCCACTGTCCCCCCGCTCTCTCTCCCCATAGCCCTGTATCCATCCCCAAACTAATCCCACTGTCCCCCGCTCTCTCTCCCCATAGCCCTGTATCCATCCCCAAACTAATCCCACTGTCCCCCGGCTCTCTCTCCCCATAGCCCTGTATCGATCCCCAAACTAATCCCACAGTCCCCCGCTCTCTCTCCCCATAGCCCTGTATCGATCCCCAAACTAATCCCACTGTCCCGCTCTCTCTCCCCATAGCCCTGTATCCATCCCCAAACTAATCCCACTGTCCCCCGCTCTCTCTCCCCATAGCCCTGTATCCATCCCCAAACTAATCCCACTGTCCCCCCGCTCTCTCCCCATAGCCCTTTATCCATCCCCAAACTAATCCCACTGTCCCCCCGCTCTCTCTCCCCATAGCCCTGTATCCATCCCCAAACTAATCCCACTGTCCCCCGCTCTCTCTCCCCATAGCCCTGTATCCATCCCCAAACTAATCCCACTGTCCCCCGCTCTCTCTCCCCATAGCCCTGTATCCATCCCCAAACTAATCCCACTGTCCCCCCGCTCTCTCCCCATAGCCCTGTATCCATCCCCAAACTAATCCCACTGTCCCCCCGCTCTCTCTCCCCATAGCCCTGTATCCATCCCCAAACTAATCCCACTGTCCCCCGCTCTCTCCCCATAGCCCTGTATCCATCCCCAAACTAATCCCACTGTCCCCCGCTCTCTCCCCATAGCCCTGTATCGATCCCCAAACTAATCCCACTGTCCCCCCGCTCTCTCTCCCCATAGCCCTGTATCGATCCCCAAACTAATCCCACTGTCCCCCCGCTCTCTCTCCCCATAGCCCTGTATCGATCCCCAAACTAATCCCACTGTCCCCAGCTCTCTCTCCCCATAGCCCTGTATCCATCCCCAAACTAATCCCACTGTCCCCCGCTCTCTCCCCATAGCCCTGTATCGATCCCCAAACTAATCCCACTGTCCCCCCGCTCTCTCCCCATAGCCCTGTATCCATCCCCAAACTAATCCCACTGCCCCCCGCTCTCTCTCCCCATAGCCCTGTATCGATCCCCAAACTAATCCCACTGTCCCCCCGCTCTCTCCCCATAGCCCTGTATCCATCCCCAAACTAATCCCACTGTCCCCGCTCTCTCTCCCCATAGCCCTGTATCCATCCCCAAACTAATCCCACTGTCCCCCCGCTCTCTCCCCATAGCCCTGTATCCATCCCCAAACTAATCCCACTGTCCCCGCTCTCTCTCCCCATAGCCCTGTATCCATCCCCAAACTAATCCCACTGTCCCCCCGCTCTCCCCAAAGCCCTGTATCCATCCCAAACTAATCCCACTGTCCCCCCGCTCTCTCTCCCCATAGCCCTGTATCCATCCCCAAACTAATCCCACTGTCCCCCCGCTCTCTCTCCCCATAGCCCTGTATCCATCCCCAAACTAATCCCACTGTCCCCGCTCTCTCTCCCCATAGCCCTGTATCAATCCCCAAACTAATCCCACTGTCCCACCGCTCTCTCTCCCCATAGCCCTGTATCGATCCCCAAACTAATCCCACTGTCCCCCCGCTCTCTCCCCATAGCCCTGTATCCATCCCCAAACTAATCCCACTGTCCCCCCGCTCTCTCCCCATAGCCCTGTATCGATCCCCAAACTACTCCCACTGCCCCCCGCTCTCTCTCCCCATAGCCCTGTATCCATCCCCAAACTAATCCCACTGTCCCCCCGCTCTCTCTCCCCATAGTCCTGTATCGATCCCCAAACTAATCCCACTGTCCCCCCCGCCCTCACTTCCCATAGCCCTGTATCCATCCCCAAACTAATCCCACTGTCCCCCCGCTCTCTCCCCATAGCCCTGTATCGATCCCCAAACTAATCCCACTGTCCCCCCGCTCTCTCCCCATAGCCCTGTATCCATCCCCAAACTAATCCCACTGTCCCCGCTCTCTCTCCCCATAGCCCTGTATCCATCCCCAAACTAATCCCACTGTCCCCCCGCTCTCTCTCCCCATAGCCCTGTATCCATCCCCAAACTAATCCCACTGTCCCCCCGCTCTCTCTCTCCATAGCCCTGTATCCATCCCCAAACTAATCCCATTGTCCCCGCTCTCTCTCCCCATAGCCCTGTATCGATCCCCAAACTAATCCCACTGTCCCCCCGCTCTCTCCCCATAGCCCTGTATCGATCCCCAAACTAATCCCACTGTCCCCGCTCTCTCTCTCCATAGCCCTGTATCCATCCCCAAACTAATCCCACTGTCCCCGCTCTCTCTCCCCATAGCCCTGTATCGATCCCCAAACTAATCCAACTGTCCCCCCGCTCTCTCCCCATAGCCCTGTATCGATCCCCAAACTAATCCCACTGTCCCCCCGCTCTCTCTCCCCATAGCCCTGTATCGATCCCCAAACTAATCCAACTGTCCCCCCGCTCTCTCCCCATAGCCCTGTATCGATCCCCAAACTAATCCCACTGTCCCCGCTCTCTCTCCCGATAGCCCTGTATCCATCCCCAAACTAATCCCACTGTCCCCGCTCTCTCTCCCGATAGCCCTGTATCCATCCCCAAACTAATCCCACTGTCCCCCCGCTCTCTCCCCATAGCCCTGTATCGATCCCCAAACTAATCCCACTGTCCCCGCTCTCTCCCCATAGCCCTGTATCCATCCCCAAACTAATCCCACTGTCTCCGCTCTCTCTCCCCATAGCCCTGTATCGATCCCCAAACTAATCCCACTGTCCCCCCGCTCTCTCTCCCCATAGCCCTGTATCCATCCCCAAACTAATCCCACTGTCCCCCGCTCTCTCCCCATAGCCCTGTATCGATCCCCAAACTAATCCCACTGTCCCCCCGCTCTCTCTCCCCATAGCCCTGTATCGATCCCCAAACTAATCCCACTGTCCCCCGCTCTCTCCCCATAGCCCTGTATCGATCCCCAAACTAATCCCACTGTCCTCCCGCTCTCTCCCCATAGCCCTGTATCCATCCCCAAACTAATCCCACTGTCCCCCGATCTCTCTCCCCATAGCCCTGTATCCATCCCCAAACTAATCCCACTGTCCCCCCGCTCTCTCTCCCCATAGCCCTGTATCCATCCCCAAACGAATCCCACTGTCCCCCCGCTCTCTCCCCATAGCCCTGTATCCATCCCCAAACTAATCCCACTGTCCCCCGATCTCTCTCCCCATAGCCCTGTATCCATCCCCAAACTAATCCCACTATCCCCCCGCTCTCTCCCCATAGCCCTGTATCGATCCCCAAACTAATCCAACTGTCCCACCGCTCTCTCCCCATAGCCCTGTATCCATCCCCAAACTAATCCCACTGTCCCCCCGCTCTCTCTCCCCCTTGCCCTGTATCCATCCCCAAACTAATCCCACTGCCCCCCGCTCTCTCTCCCCATAGCCCTGCATCGATCCCCAAACTAATCCCACTGTCCCCCCGCTCTCTCTCCCCATAGCCCTGTATCGATCCCCAAACTAATCCCACTGCCCCCCGCTCTCTCTCCCCATAGCCCTGTATCGATCCCCAAACTAATCCCACTGCCCCCCGCTCTCTCCCCATAGCCCTGTATCCATCCCCAAACTAATCCCACTGTCCCCCGCTCTCTCTCCCCATTGCCCTGTATCGATCCCCAAACTAATCCCACTGTCCCCCCGCTCTCTCTCCCCATAGCCCTGTATCCATCCCCAAACTAATCCCACTGCCCCCGCTCTCTCCCCATAGCCCTGTATCGATCCCCAAACTAATCCCACTGTCCCCCCGCTCTCTCCCCATAGCCCTGTATCCATCCCCAAACTAATCCCACTGCCCCCGCTCTCTCCCCATAGCCCTGTATCGATCCCCAAACTAATCCCACTGTCCCCCCCGCTCTCTTCCCATAGCCCTGTATCGATCCCCAAACTAATCCCACTGTCCCCCCGCTCTCTCCCCATAGCCCTGTATCCATCCCCAAACTAATCCCACTGCCCCCCGCTCTCTCTCCCCATAGCCCTGTATCGATCCCCAAACTAATCCCACTGTCCCCCGCTCTCTCCCCATAGCCCTGTATCCATCCCCAAACTAATCACACTGTCCCCCCGCTCTCTCCCCATAGCCCTGTATCCATCCCCAAACTAATCACACTGTCCCCCCGCTCTCTCCCCATAGCCCTGTATCGATCCCCAAACTAATCCCACTGTCCCCCGCTCTCTCTCCCCATAGCCCTGTATCCATCCCCAAACTAATCCCACTGTCTCCCCGCTCTCTCTCCCCATAGCCCTGTATCGATCCCCAAACTAATCCCACTGTCCCCGCTCTCTCTCCCCATAGCCCTGTATCGATCCCCAAACTAATCCCACTGTCCCCCTGGTCTCTCTCCCCATAGCCCTGTATCGATCCCCAAACTAATCCCACTGTCCCCGCTCTCTCCCCATAGCCCTGTATCGATCCCCAAACTAATCCCACTATCCCCCCGCTCTCTCCCCATAGCCCTGTATCCATCCCCAAACTAATCCCACTGTCCCCGCTCTCTCTCCCCATAGCCCTGTATCCATCCCCAAACTAATCCCACTGTCCCCCCCGCTCTCTCTCCCCATAGCCCTGTATCGATCCCCAAACTAATCCCACTGTCCCCGCTCTCTCTCCCCATAGCCCTGTATCCATCCCCAAACTAATCCCACTGTCCCCCGCTCTCTCCCCATAGCCCTGTATCCATCCCCAAACTAATCCCACTGTCCCCCGCTCTCTCCCCATAGCCCTGTATCGATCCCCAAACTAATCCCACTGCCCCCCGCTCTCTCTCCCCATAGCCCTGTATCCATCCCCAAACTAATCCCACTGTCCCCCCGCTCTCTCCCCATAGCCCTGTATCGATCCCCAAACTAATCCCACTGTCCCCCCGCTCTCTCTCCCCATAGCCCTGTATCGATCCCCAAACTAATCCCACTGTCCCCCTGCTCTCTCTCCCCATAGCCCTGTATCCATCCCCAAACTGATCCCACTGTCCCCCCGCTCTCTCTCCCCATAGCCCTGTATCCATCCCCAAACTAATCCCACTGTCCCCGCTCTCTCTCCCCATAGCCCTATATCCATCCCCAAACTAATCCCACTGTCCCCCTGCTCTCTCTCCCCATAGCCCTGTATCGATGCCCAAACTAATCCCACTGTCCCCCCGCTCTCTCTCCCCATAGCCCTGTATCCATCCCCAAACTAATCCCACTGTCCCCCCACTCTCTCTCCCCATAGCCCTGTATCGATCCCCAAACTAAGCCCACTGTCCCACCGCTCTCTCCCCATAGCCCTGTATCCATCCCCAAACTAATCCCACTGTCCCCCGCTCTCTCCCCAAAGCCCTGTATCCATCCCCAAACTAATCCCACTGTCCCCCGCTCTCTCCCCAAAGCCCTGTATCCATCCCCAAACTAATCCCACTGTCCCCCGCTCTCTCCCCAAAGCCCTGTATCCATCCCCAAACTAATCCCACTGTCCCCCCGCTCACTCTCCCCATCGCCCTGTATCCATCCCCAAACTAATCCCACTGTCCCCCCGCTCTCTCCCCATAGCCCTGTATCCATCCCCAAACTAATCCCACTGTCCCCCGCTCTCTCCCCAAAGCCCTGTATCCATCCCCAAACTAATCCCACTGTCCCCCGCTCTCTCTCCCCATAGCCCTGTATCCATCCCCAAACTAATCCCACTGTCCCCGCTCTCTCTCCCCATAGCCCTGTATCCATCCCCAAACTAATCCCACTGTCCCCCCGCTCTCTCTCCCCATAGCCCTGTATCCATCCCCAAACTAATCCCACTGCCCCCCGCTCTCTCTCCCCATAGCCCTGTATCCATCCCCAAACTAATCCCACTGTCCCCGCTCTCTCCCCATAGCCCTGTATCCATCCCCAAACTAATCCCACTGTCCCCCCGCTCTCTCTCCCCATAGCCCTGTATCGATCCCCAAACTAATCCCACTGTCCCCCGGCTCTCTCTCCCCATAGCCCTGTATCGATCCCCAAACTAATCCCACTGTCCCCGCTCTCTCTCCCCATAGCCCTGTATCGATCCCCAAACTAATCCCACTGTCCCCCCGCTCTCTCTCCCCATAGCCCTGTATCGATCCCCAAACTAATCCCACTGTCCCCCCGCTCTCTCTCCCCATAGCCCTGTATCCATCCCCAAACTAATCCCACTGTCCCCCCGCTCTCTCTCCCCATAGCCCTGTATCCATCCCCAAACTAATCCCACTGTCCCCCGCTCTCTCTCCCCATAGCCCTGTATCCATCCCCAAACTAATCCCACTGTCCCCCGGCTCTCTCTCCCCATAGCCCTGTATCGATCCCCAAACTAATCCCACAGTCCCCCGCTCTCTCTCCCCATAGCCCTGTATCGATCCCCAAACTAATCCCACTGTCCCGCTCTCTCTCCCCATAGCCCTGTATCCATCCCCAAACTAATCCCACGGTCCCCCCGCTCTCTCTCCCCATAGCCCTTTATCCATCCCCAAACTAATCCCACTGTCCCCCCGCTCTCTCTCCCCATAGCCCTGTATCCATCCCCAAACTAATCCCACTGTCCCCCGCTCTCTCTCCCCATAGCCCTGTATCCATCCCCAAACTAATCCCACTGTCCCCCGCTCTCTCTCCCCATAGCCCTGTATCCATCCCCAAACTAATCCCACTGTCCCCCCGCTCTCTCCCCATAGCCCTGTATCCATCCCCAAACTAATCCCACTGTCCCCCCGCTCTCTCTCCCCATAGCCCTGTATCCATCCCCAAACTAATCCCACTGTCCCCCGCTCTCTCCCCATAGCCCTGTATCCATCCCCAAACTAATCCCACTGTCCCCCGCTCTCTCCCCATAGCCCTGTATCGATCCCCAAACTAATCCCACTGTCCCCCCGCTCTCTCTCCCCATAGCCCTGTATCGATCCCCAAACTAATCCCACTGTCCCCCCGCTCTCTCTCCCCATAGCCCTGTATCGATCCCCAAACTAATCCCACTGTCCCCAGCTCTCTCTCCCCATAGCCCTGTATCCATCCCCAAACTAATCCCACTGTCCCCCGCTCTCTCCCCATAGCCCTGTATCGATCCCCAAACTAATCCCACTGTCCCCCCGCTCTCTCCCCATAGCCCTGTATCCATCCCCAAACTAATCCCACTGCCCCCCGCTCTCTCTCCCCATAGCCCTGTATCGATCCCCAAACTAATCCCACTGTCCCCCCGCTCTCTCCCCATAGCCCTGTATCCATCCCCAAACTAATCCCACTGTCCCCGCTCTCTCTCCCCATAGCCCTGTATCCATCCCCAAACTAATCCCACTGTCCCCCCGCTCTCTCCCCATAGCCCTGTATCCATCCCCAAACTAATCCCACTGTCCCCGCTCTCTCTCCCCATAGCCCTGTATCCATCCCCAAACTAATCCCACTGTCCCCCCGCTCTCCCCAAAGCCCTGTATCCATCCCAAACTAATCCCACTGTCCCCCCGCTCTCTCTCCCCATAGCCCTGTATCGATCCCCAAACTAATCCCACTGTCCCCCCGCTCTCTCTCCCCATAGCCCTGTATCGATCCCCAAACTAATCCCACTGTCCCCAGCTCTCTCTCCCCATAGCCCTGTATCCATCCCCAAACTAATCCCACTGTCCCCCCGCTCTCTCTCCCCATAGCCCTGTATCGATCCCCAAACTAATCCCACTGTCCCCCGCTCTCTCTCCCCATAGCCCTGTATCCATCCCCAAACTAATCCCACTGTCCCCCCGCTCTCTCTCCCCATAGCCCTGTATCGATCCCCAAACTAATCCCACTGTCCCCGCTCTCTCTCTCCCCATAGCCCTGTATCCATCCCCAAACTAATCCCACTGTCCCCGCTCTCTCTCCCCATAGCCCTGTATCGATCCCCAAACTAATCCCACTGTCCCCGCTCTCTCTCCCCACAGCCCTGTATCCATCCCCAAACTAATCCCACTGTCCCCGCTCTCTCTCCCCATAGCCCTGCATCGATCCCCAAACTAATCCCACTGTCCCCCCGCTCTCTCCCCATAGCCCTGTATCCATCCCCAAACTAATCCCACTGTCCCCGCTCTCTCTCCCCATAGCCCTGTATCCATCCCCAAACTAATCCCACTGTCCCCCGCTCTCTCTCCCCATAGCCCTGTATCGATCCCCAAACTAATCCCACTGTCCCCGCTCTCTCTCCCCACAGCCCTGTATCCATCCCCAAACTAATCCCACTGTCCCCCCGCTCTCTCTCCCCACAGCCCTGTATCCATCCCCAAACTAATCCCACTGTCCCCCCGCTCTCTCCCCATAGCCCTGTATCCATCCCCAAACTAATCCCACTGTCCCACCGCTCTCTCCCCATAGCCCTGTATCGATCCCCAAACTAATCCCACTGTCCCCCGCTCTCTCTCCCCATAGCCCTGTATCCATCCCCAAACTAATCCCACTGTCCCCCCGCTCTCTCTCCCCACAGCCCTGTATCGATCCCCAAACTAATCCCACTGTCCCCCCGCTCTCTCTCCCCATAGCCCTGTATCCATCCCCAAACTAATCCCACTGTCCCCCGCTCTCTCTCCCCATAGCCCTGTATCCATCCCCAAACTAATCCCACTGTCCCCCCGCTCTCTCTCCCCACAGCCCTGTATCGATCCCCAAACTAATCCCACTGTCCCCCCGCTCTCTCTCCCCATAGCCCTGTATCGATCCCCAAACTAATCCCACTGTCCCCCCGCTCTCTCCCCATAGCCCTGTATCCATCCCCAAACTAATCCCACTGTCCCCCCCGCTCTCTCTCCCCATAGCCCTGTATCGATCCCCAAACAAATCCCACTGTCCCCCCGCTCTCTCCCCATAGCCCTGTATCGATCCCCAAACTAATCCCACTGTCCCCGCTCTCTCCCCATAGCCCTGTATCCATCCCCAAACTAATCCCACTGTCCCCCCGCTCTCTCTCCCCATAGCCCTGTATCCATCCCCAAACTAATCCCACAGTCCCCGCTCTCTCCCCATAGCCCTGTATCCATCCCCAAACTAATCCCACAGTCCCCGCTCTCTCCCCATAGCCCTGTATCCATCCCCAAACTAATCCCACTGTCCCCCCGCTCTCTCTCCCCATAGCCCTGTATCGCTCCCCAAACTAATCCCACTGTCCCCCGCTCTCTCCCCATAGCCCTGTATCCATCCCCAAACTAATCCCACTGTCCCCCCGCTCTCTCTCCCCATAGCCCTGTATTGCTCCCCAAACTAATCCCACTGTCCCCCCGCTCTCTCCCCATAGCCCTGTATCCATCCCCAAACTAATCCCACTGTCCCCCCGCTCTCTCTCCCCATAGCCCTGTATCCATCCCCAAACTAATCCCACTGTCCCCCGCTCTCTCTCCCCATAGCCCTGTATCCATCCCCAAACTCATCCCACTGTCCCCCGCTCTCTCCCCATAGCCCTGTATCCATACCCAAACTAATCCCACTGTCCCCTGGTCTCTCTCCCCATAGCCCTGTATCAAACCCCAAACTAATCCCACTGTCCCCCGCTCTCTCCCCATAGCCCTGTATCCATCCCCAAACTAATCCCACTGTCCCCCCGCTCTCTCCCCATAGCCCTGTATCCATCCCCAAACTAATCCCACTGTCCCCCCGCTCTCTCTCCCCATAGCCCTGTATCCATCCCCAAACTAATCCCACTGTCCCCCCGCTCTCTCCCCATAGCCCTGTATCGATCCCCAAACTAATCCCACTGTCCCCCCGCTCTCTCTCCCCATATCCCTGTATCCATCCCCAGACTAATCCCACTGTCCCCCCGCTCTCTCTCCCCATAGCCCTGTATCCATCCCCAGACTAATCCCACTGTCCCCCCGCTCTCTCTCCCCATAGCCCTGTATCGATCCCCAAACTAATCCCACTGTCCCCCCGCTCTCTCCCCATAGCCCTGTATCCATCCCCAAACTAATCCCACTGTCCCCCCGCTCTCTCTCCCCATAGCCCTGTATCCATCCCCAAACTAATCCCACTGTCCCCCGCTCTCTCTCCCCATAGCCCTGTATCCATCCCCAAACTAATCCCACTGTCCCCCCGCTCTCTCCCCATAGCCCTGTATCGATCCCCAAACTAATCCCACTGTCCCCCGCACTCTCTCCCCATAGCCCTGTATCCATCCCCAAACTAATCCCACTGTCCCCCCGCTCTCTCCCCATAGCCCTGTATCGATCCCCAAACTAATCCCACTGCCCCCGCTCTCTCTCCCCATAGCCCTGTATCGATCCCCAAACTAATCCCACTGTCCCCGCGCGCTCTCCCCATAGCCCTGTATCGATCCCCAAACTAATCCCACTGTCCCCCCGCTCTCTCTCCCCATAGCCCTGTATCGATCCCCAAACTAATCCCACTGTCCCCCCGCTCTCTCTCCCCATAGCCCTGTATCCATCCCCAAACTAATCCCACTGTCCCCCCGCTCTCTCCCCATAGCCCTGTATCCATCCCCAAACTAATCCCACTGTCCCCCGCTCTCTCTCCCCATAGCCCTGTATCCATACCCAAACTAATCCCACTGTCCCCTGGTCTCTCTCCCCATAGCCCTGTATCGATCCCCAAACTAATCCCACTGTCCCCTGGTCTCTCTCCCCATAGCCCTGTATCGATCCCCAAACTAATCCCACTGTCCCCCCGCTCTCTCCCCATAGCCCTGTATCGATCCCCAAACTAATCCCACTGTCCCCGCGCGCTCTCCCCATAGCCCTGTATCGATCCCCAAACTAATCCCACTGTCCCCCCGCTCTCTCTCCCCATAGCCCTGTATCGATCCCCAAACTAATCCCACTGTCCCCCCGCTCTCTCCCCATAGCCCTGTATCCATCCCCAAACTAATCCCACTGTCCCCGCGCGCTCTCCCCATAGCCCTGTATCGATCCCCAAACTAATCCCACTGTCCCCCCGCTCTCTCTCCCCATAGCCCTGTATCGATCCCCAAACTAATCCCACTGTCCCCCCGCTCTCTCTCCCCATAGCCCTGTATCCATCCCCAAACTAATCCCACTGTCCCCCCGCTCTCTCCCCATAGCCCTGTATCCATCCCCAAACTAATCCCACTGTCCCCCGCTCTCTCTCCCCATAGCCCTGTATCCATCCCCAAACTAATCCCACTGTCCCCCCGCTCTCTCTCCCCATAGCCCTGTATCGATCCCCAAACTAATCCCACTGCCCCCGCTCTCTCCCCATAGCCCTGTATCCATCCCCAAACTAATCCCACTGTCCCCCCGCTCTCTCTCCCCATAGCCCTGTATCCATCCCCAAACTAATCCCACTGTCCCCTGGTCTCTCTCCCCATAGCCCTGTATCGATCCCCAAACTAATCCCACTGTCCCCTGGTCTCTCTCCCCATAGCCCTGTATCGATCCCCAAACTAATCCCACTGTCCCCGCGCGCTCTCCCCATAGCCCTGTATCGATCCCCAAACTAATCCCACTGTCCCCCCGCTCTCTCTCCCCATAGCCCTGTATCGATCCCCAAACTAATCCCACTGTCCCCCCGCTCTCTCCCCATAGCCCTGTATCCATCCCCAAACTAATCCCACTGTCCCCCCGCTCTCTCCCCATAGCCCTGTATCGATCCCCAAACTAATCCCACTGTCCCCCCGCTCTCTCCCCATAGCCCTGTATCCATCCCCAAACTAATCCCACTGCCCCCCCGCTCTCTCCCCATAGCCCTGTATCCATCCCCAAACTAATCCCACTGTCCCCCCGCTCTCTCCCCATAGCCCTGTATCGATCCCCAAACTAATCCCACTGTCCCCCCGCTCTCTCTCCCCATAGCCCTGTATCGATCCCCAAACTAATCCCACTGTCCCCCCGCTCTCTCCCCATAGCCCTGTATCCATCCCCAAACTAATCCCACTGTCCCCCCGCTGTCTCCCCATAGCCCTGTATCCATCCCCAAACTAATCCCACTGTCCCCCGCTCTCTCCCCATAGCCCTGTATCCATCCCCAAACTAATCCCACTGTCCCCCCGCTCTCTCTCCCCATAGCCCTGTATCGATCCCCAAACTAATCCCACTGTCCCCCCGCTCTCTCCCCATAGCCCTGTATCCATCCCCAAACTAATCCCACTGCCCCCCCGCTCTCTCCCCATAGCCCTGTATCCATCCCCAAACTAATCCCACTGTCCCCCCGCTCTCTCTCCCCATAGCCCTGTATCGATCCCCAAACTAATCCCACTGTCCCCTGGTCTCTCTCCCCATAGCCCTGTATCGATCCCCAAACTAATCCCACTGTCCCCTGGTCTCTCTCCCCATAGCCCTGTATCGATCCCCAAACTAATCCCACTGTCCCCCCGCTCTCTCCCCATAGCCCTGTATCGATCCCCAAACTAATCCCACTGTCCCCGCGCGCTCTCCCCATAGCCCTGTATCGATCCCCAAACTAATCCCACTGTCCCCCCGCTCTCTCTCCCCATAGCCCTGTATCGATCCCCAAACTAATCCCACTGTCCCCCCGCTCTCTCCCCATAGCCCTGTATCCATCCCCAAACTAATCCCACTGTCCCCGCGCGCTCTCCCCATAGCCCTGTATCGATCCCCAAACTAATCCCACTGTCCCCCCGCTCTCTCCCCATAGCCCTGTATCCATCCCCAAACTAATCCCACTGTCCCCGCGCGCTCTCCCCATAGCCCTGTATCCATCCCCAAACTAATCCCACTGTCCCCCCGCTCTCTCTCCCCATAGCCCTGTATCGATCCCCAAACTAATCCCACTGTCTCCCCGCTCTCTCTCCCCATAGCCCTGTATCCATCCCCAAACTAATCCCACTGTCCCCCCGCTCTCTCCCCATAGCCCTGTATCCATCCCCAAACTAATCCCACTGTCCCCCGCTCTCTCTCCCCATAGCCCTGTATCCATCCCCAAACTAATCCCACTGTCCCCCCGCTCTCTCTCCCCATAGCCCTGTATCGATCCCCAAACTAATCCCACTGCCCCCGCTCTCTCCCCATAGCCCTGTATCCATCCCCAAACTAATCCCACTGTCCCCCCGCTCTCTCTCCCCATAGCCCTGTATCCATCCCCAAACTAATCCCACTGTCCCCTGGTCTCTCTCCCCATAGCCCTGTATTGATCCCCAAACTAATCCCACTGTCCCCTGGTCTCTCTCCCCATAGCCCTGTATCGATCCCCAAACTAATCCCACTGTCCCCGCGCGCTCTCCCCATAGCCCTGTATCGATCCCCAAACTAATCCCACTGTCCCCCCGCTCTCTCTCCCCATAGCCCTGTATCGATCCCCAAACTAATCCCACTGTCCCCCCGCTCTCTCCCCATAGCCCTGTATCCATCCCCAAACTAATCCCACTGTCCCCCCGCTCTCTCCCCATAGCCCTGTATCGATCCCCAAACTAATCCCACTGTCCCCCCGCTCTCTCCCCATAGCCCTGTATCCATCCCCA
>NW_028270340.1:0-47500 GCF_037043375.1 Chiloscyllium plagiosum | reverse complement strand
GGCGTTACCGTCACTGAATCCTCCTCCCCCCACTATCAACATCCTGGGGGTTCCCATTGAGAGAGAATCTAAACATCGCCCCCTTGACGTTCAATGGTGTTACCGTCACTGAATCCCCCCTCTCCCCCACTGTCAACATCCTGGGGGTTCCCATTGAGAGAGAATCTAACCATCGCCCCCTTGATGTTCAATGGCGTTACCGTCACTGAATCCCGCCCCCCTCCCCCCACTATCAACATCCTGGGGGCTCCCAGTGAGAGAGAATCTAACCATCGCCCCCTTGACGTTCAATGGTGTTACCGTCACTGAATCCCCCCTCTCCCCCCCCACTATCAACATCCTGGGGGCTCCCATTGAGAGAGAATCTAACCATCGCCCCCTTGACGTTCGATGGCGATACCGTCACTGAATCCCCCCTCCCCCACTATCAACATCCTGGGGGTTCCCATTGAGAGAGAATCTAACCATCGCCCCCTTGACGTTCAATGGCGTTACCGTCACTGAATCCCCCCTCCCCCCACTATCAACATCCTGGGGGTTCCCATTGAGAGAGAATCTAACCATCGCCCCCTTGACGTTCAATGGCGTTACCGTCACTGAATCCCCCCTCCCCCCGCCACTATCAACATCCTGGGAGTTCCCATTGAGAGAGAATCTAACCATCGCCCCCTTGACGTTCAATGGTGTTACCGTCACTGAATCCCCCCCCTCCCCCCACTATCAACATCCTGGGGGCTCCCATTGAGAGAGAATCTAACCATCGCCCCCTTGACGTTCAATGGTGTTACCGTCACTGAATCCCCACTCCCCCCACTATCAACATCCTGGGGGTTCCCATTGAGAGGGAATCTAACCATCGCCCCCTTGACGTTCAATGGTGTTACCTTCACTGAATCCCCCCTCCCCCCCCACTATCAACATCCTGGGGGTTCCCATTGAGAGAGAATCTAACCATCGCCCCCTTGATGTTCAATGGTGTTACCGTCACTGAATCCCCCCTCCCCCCCACTATCAACATCCTGGGGGTTCCCATTGAGAGAGAATCTAACCATCGCCCCCTTGACGTTCAATGGCGTTACCGTCACTGAATCCCCACCCCCCCCACTATCAACATCCTGGGGGTTCCCATTGAGAGAGAATCTAACCATCGCCCCCTTGACGTTCAATGGCGTTACCTTCACTGAATCCCCCCTCCCCCCCACTATCAACATCCTGGGGGTTCCCATTGAGAGAGAATCTAACCATCGCCCCCTTGACGTTCAATGGTGTTACCGTCACTGAATCCCCCCTCTCCACCACTATCAACATCCTGGGGGTTCCCATTGAGAGAGAACCTAACCATCGCCCCCTTGACGTTCAATGGCGTTACCGTCACTGAATCCCCCCCCTCCCCCCCCACTATCAACATCCTGGGGGCTCCCAGTGAGAGAGAATCTAACCATCGCCCCCTTGACGCTCAATGGTGTTACCGTCACTGAATCCCCCCTCTCCACCACTATCAACATCCTAGGGGTTCCCATTGAGAGAGAATCTAACCATCGCCCCCTTGACGTTCAATGGTGTTACCGTCACTGAATCACCCCTCCCCCCACTATCAACATCCTGGGGGTTCCCATTGAGAGAGAATCTAACCATCGCCCCCTTGATGTTCAATGGTGTTACCGTCACTGAATCCCCCCCCCCCCCCCCCCACTATCAACATCCTGGGGGCTCCCATTGAGAGAGAATCTAACCATCGCCCCCTTGACGTTCAATGGTGTTACCATCACTGAATCCCCCCTCCCCCCCACTATCAACATCCTGGGGGTTCCCATTGAGAGAGAATCTAACCATCGCCCCCTTGACGTTCAATGGTGTTACCGTCACTGAATCCCCCCTCCCCCCCACTATCAACATCCTGGGGGTTCCCATTGAGAGAGAATCTAACCATCGCCCCCTTGACGTTCAATGGTGTTACCGTCACTGAATCCCCCCTCCCCCCACTATCAACATCCTGGGGGCTCCCATTGAGAGAGAATCTAACCATCGCCCCCTTGACGTTCAATGGCGTTACCGTCACTGAATCCCCCCTCCCCCCCACTATCAACATCCTGGGGGCTCCCACTCACATGCACACTCTCTCTTTCGCGTGCACACACACACTCACATGCACACACTCTCTCTTTCTCGTGCGCACACACACTCACATGCACACTCTCTCTTTCTCGTGCAAACACATACTCACATGCACACTCTCTCTCATGCATGCACACACTCACAAGCACACTGTCTTGTGCACACACTCACATGCACACTCTCTCTTTCTCGTGCAAACACATACTCACATGCACACTCTCTCTCTCATGCATGCACACACTCACAAGCACACTGTCTTGTGCACACACACTCACATGCACCCTCTCTCTTTCGCGTGCACACACACTCACATGCACACTCTCTCTCTTTCTCATGCACGCACACACTCACATGCACACTCTCTTTCCCGTGCACACACACACACTCACATGCACACTCTCTCTCTTTCTCGTGCACACACACACTCACATGCACACACTCTCTTTCTCGTGCACACACACACACACATGCACACACTCTCTTTCTCGTGCACACACACACACATGCATATACTCTCTTTCTCGTGCACACACACACTCACATGCACACACTCTCTCGTGCACACACAAACTCACATGCACACTCTCTCTCTTTCTCATGCACTCACACTCACAAGCAAACACTCTCTTTTACGTGCACACACACATGCACTCTTTCTCGTGCACACACACTCACTTGCACTCTCCCTCGTGCACACACATACTCACATACACACTCTCTCTCTTTCCCGTGCACACACACACTCACATGCACACTCTCTCTCTTTCTCGTGCACACACGCACACACTCACATGCACACTCTCTCGTGCACACACACACTCAAATGCACAATGCCTCGTGCACACACACCCTCACATGCATACACTCTTTCTCGTGCACACACAAAGACTGACATGTACACTCTCTCTCCTTCCCTTGCACACACACTCACTCTCTTTCCCATGCACACTCTCTCTCTTTCCCGTGCACAAACACTCACATGCACACTCTCTCTCTTTCTCGTGCACACACACACTCATTCACATGCACACTGTTTCATGCACACACACATTCACATGCACAGTGCCTCATGCACACACACCCTCACATACATACTCGCTTTCTCGTGCACACACACACTCACATGCACAGTGTTTTGTACACACACACTCAAATGCACTGTCTTGTGCACACAAACACTCACATACACACACTCTCTTTCTCGTGCGCATGCACACTCTCACTCTTACACGTGCGCACACACTTACATGCACACTCTCTCTTTCCCGTGCACACACACTCACATGCACACTCTCTCTTTCTCGTGCAAACACATACTCACATGCACACTCTCTCTCTCATGCATGCACACACTCACAAGCACACTGTCTTGTGCACACACTCACATGCACACTCTCTTTCTCGTGCACACACACATGCACACTCTCTCTTTCGCGTGCACACACAATCACATGCACACTCTCTCTCTTTCTTGTGCACGCACACACTCACATGCACACTCTCTTTCCCGTGCACACACACACTCACATGCACACTCTCTCTCTTTCTCGTGCGCACACACACTCACATGCACTCTCTCTTTCTCGTGCACACATACTCACATGCACACACTCTCTTTCTCGTGCACACACACACACACATGCACACACTCTCTTTCTCGTGCGCACACACACTTACATGCACACTCTCTTTCCTGTGTGCACACACACTCACATGCACACACTCTCTTTCTCGTGCGCACACACACTCACATGCACACTCTCACTCTTTCCCGTGCGCACACACTTACATGCACACTCTCTCTTTCTCGTGCACACACATACTCACATGCACACTCTCTCTTTCCCGTGCACACACACACTCACATGCACACTCTCTCTTTCCCGTGCACACACACTCACATGCACACTCTCTCTTTCTCGTGCAAACACATACTCACATGCACACTCTCTCTCTCGTGCATGCACACACTCACAAGCACACTGTCTTGTGCACACACACTCACATGCACACTCTCTTTCTCGTGCACACACACATGCACACTCTCTCTTTCGCGTGCACACACACACTCACATGCACACTCTCTTTCCCGTGCACACACACACACTCTCTCTCTTTCTCGTGCACACACACACACTCACGTGCACACACTCTCTTTCTCGTGCACACACACACACTCACATGCACACACTCTCTCGTGCACACACACACTCACATGCACACACTCTCTCGTGCGCACACGCACTCACAAGCACACTCTCTCTCTTTCCCGTGCACATACACACTCACATGCACAGTCTCTCTTTCCCGTGCACACACACTCACATGCACACTCTCTCTCTTTCTCGTGCGCACACACACTCACATGCACACACTCTCTTTCTCGTGCGCACACACACTCAAATGCACACTCTCTCGTGCACGCACACACTCACAAGCACACTGTCTTGTGCACACACACATGCACACTCTCTCTATCTCATGCACACACACACTCACATGTACACACTCTCTTTCTCGTGCGCACACACTCACATGCACACTCTCTCTCTTTCCTGTGCGCACACACACTCACATGCACACACACTCTTTCTCGTGCGCACACACACTCACATGCACACTCTCTCTCTTTCCCGTGCACACACACTTACATGCACACTCTCTGTTTCCCGTGCACACACACTCACATGCACACTCTCTCTTTCTCGTGCAAACACATACTCACATGCACACTCTCTCTCTCGTGCATGCACACACTCACAAGCACACTGTCTTGTGCACACACATTCACATGCACACTCTCTCTTTCTCGTGCACACACACATGCACAGTCTTTCGCATGCACACACGCACTCACATGCACTCTCTCTCGTGCACACACACTCACATGCACACACTCTCTTTCTTGTGCGCACACGCACTCACAAGCACACTCTCTCTCTTTCCTGTGCACATACACACTCACATGCACACTCTCTCTTTCGCGTGCACACACACGCTCACATGCACACTCTCTTTCTCGTGCACACACACACTCACATGCACACTCTCTCTATCCCGTGCACACACACTCACATGCACACTCTCTCTATCCCGTGCACACACACTCACATGCACACTCTCTCTATCCCGTGCACACACACACTCACATGCACACTCTCTCTATCTCGTGCACACACACACTCACATGCACACACTCTCTATCCCGTGCACACACACACTCACATGCACACACTCTCTTTCTCGTGCACACACACACACTCACATGCACACTCTCTCTCTTTTCCGTGCACACACACTCACATGCACACACTCTCTATCCCGTGCACACACACACTCACATGCACACACTCTCTTTCTCGTGCACACACACACACTCACATGCACACTCTCTCTCTTTTCCGTGCACACACACTCACATGCACACTCTCTCTTTCTCGTGCACGCACACTCACATGCACACTCTCTCTTTCTCGTGCAAACACATACTCACATGCACATTCTCTCGTGCATGCACACACTCACAAGCACACTGTCTTGTGCACACACACTCACATGCACACTCTCTCTCTCATGCATGCACACATGCACAGTCTTTCGCGTGCATACACACACTCACATGCACACTCTCTCTCTCATGCATGCACACATGCACAGTCTTTCGCGTGCATACACACACTCACATGCACACTCTCTCTTTCCCGTGCACACACACTCACATGCACACTCTCTCTCTTTCTCATGCACACACACACTCACATGCACACTCTCTCTCTTTCTCATGCACACACACACTCACATGCACTCTCTCTTTCTCGTGCACACACACTCACATGCACACACTCTCTTTCTCGTGCACACACACACTCACATGCACACACTCTCTTTCTCGTGCACACACACACACTCACATGCACACACTCTCTTTCTCGTGCACACACACACACTCACATGCACACACTCTCTTTCTCGTGCACACAAACACACTCACATGCCCCCATCTCTTTCTCGTGCGCACACACACTCACATGCACACACTCTCTTTCTCATGCACACACACACTCACATGCACACTCTCTTTCTCGTGCACACACACTCACATGCACACTCTCTCTATCCCGTGCACAGACACACTCACATGCACACTCTATCTCGTGCACACACACACTCACATGCACATACTATCTCGTGCACACACACACTCACATGCACACTCTCTCTGTTTCCCGTGCACACACACTCACATGCACACTCTCTCTTTCTCGTGCGCACACACACTCACATGCACACTCTCTCTTTCTTGTGTGCACACACACTCACATGCACACACTCTTTTTCTCGTGCACGCACACATACTCAAATGCACACTCTCTTGTGCAGGCACACACTCACAAGCACACTGTCTTGTGCACACACACTCACATGCACACACTCTCTTTCTCGTGCGCACACACACTCACATGCACACTCTCTTTCCTGTGCGCACACACTCACATGCACACACTCTCTTTCTCGTGCGCACACACACTCACATGCACACACACACTTTCTCGTGCGCACACACACTCACATGCACACTCTCTCTCTTTCTCATGCACGCACACACTCACATGCAAACTCTCTTTCGCGTGCGCACACACTCACATGCACACTCTCTCTTTCTCGTGCAAACACATACTCACATGCACATTCTCTCATGCATGCACACACTCACAAGCACACTGTCTTGTGCACACACACTCACATGCACACTCTCTCTCTCATGCACGCACACACTCACATGCACACACTCTCTTTCTCGTGCACACACACACACTCACATGCACACACTCTCTTTCTCGTGCACACAACACACTCACATGCCCCCATCTCTTTCTCGTGCGCACACACACTCACATGCACACTCTCTCTTTCTCATGCACGCACACACTCACATGCACACTCTCTTTCCCGTGCACACACACACTCACATGCACACTCTCTCTCTTTCTCATGCACACACACACTCACATGCACTCTCTCTTTCTCGTGCACACACACTCACATGCACACACTCTCTTTCTCGTGCACACACACACTCACATGCACACACTCTCTTTCTCGTGCACACACACACACTCACATGCACACACTCTCTTTCTCGTGCACACACACACACACTCACATGCACACACTCTCTTTCTCGTGCACACAAACACACTCACATGCCCCCATCTCTTTCTCGTGCGCACACACACTCACATGCACACTCTCTCTTTCTCATGCACACACACACTCACATGCACACACTCTTTCTCGTGCACACACACTCACATGCACACTCTCTCTATCCCGTGCACAGACACACTCACATGCACACTCTATCTCGTGCACACACACACTCACATGCACATACTATCTCGTGCACACACACACTCACATGCACACTCTCTCTGTTTCCCGTGCACACACACTCACATGCACACTCTCTCTTTCTCGTGCGCACACACACTCACATGCACACTCTCTCTTTCTTGTGTGCACACACACTCACATGCACACACTCTTTTTCTCGTGCATGCACACATACTCAAATGCACACTCTCTCGTGCAGGCACACACTCACAAGCACACTGTCTTGTGCACACACACTCACATGCACACTCTCCCTTTCGCGTGCACACACACACTCACATGCACACTCCATCTCTTTCTCGTGCACACACACACTCACATGCACACTCTCTTTCTCGTGCACGCACACACTCACATGCACACTCTCTTTCTCATGCACGCACACACTCACATGCACACTCTCTTTCTCGTGCACACACACACACACTCACATGCACACACACACTCACATGCACACACTCTCTTTCTCGTGCGCACACACACTCACATGCACACTCTCTTTCCTGTGCGCACACACTCACATGCACACACACTCTTTCTCGTGCGCACACACACTCACATGCACACTCTCTCTCTTTCTCATGCACGCACACACTCACATGCACACTCTCTCTCTTTCTCGTGCACACACACACTCACATGCAAACTCTCTTTCGCGTGCGCACACACTCACATGCACACTCTCTCTTTCACGTGCACACACACATGCACACTCTCCCTTTCGCGTGCACACACACACTCACATGCACACTCCATCTCTTTCTCGTGCACACACACACTCACATGCAAACTCTCTTTCGCGTGCGCACACACTCACATGCACACTCTCTCTTTCACGTGCACACACACACTCACATGCACACTCTCTCTCTTTCTCATGCACGCACACACTCACATGCACACTCTCTCTTTCTCGTGCGCGCACACACTCACATGCACACTCTCTCTTTCTCGTGCACACACACACTCACATGCACACTCTCTCTCTTTCTCATGCACGCACACACTCACATGCACACTCTCTCTTTCCCGTGCGCACACACACTCACATGCACACTCTCTCTTTCTCGTGCGCACACACACTCACATGCACACTCTCTCTTTCTCGTGCACACACACTCACATGCACACTCTCTCTTTCACGTGCACACACACATGCACACTCTCCCTTTCGCGTGCACACACACACTCACATGCACACTCCATCTCTTTCTCGTGCACACACACACTCACATGCAAACTCTCTTTCGCATGCGCACACACTCACATGCACACTCTCTCTTTCACGTGCACACACACACTCACATGCACACTCTCTCTCTTTCTCATGCACACACACACTCACATGCACACTCTCTCTTTCTCGTGCGCGCACACACTCACATGCACACTCTCTCTTTCTCGTGCACACACACACTCACATGCACACTCTCTCTCTTTCTCATGCACGCACACTCACATGCACACTCTCTCTTTCTCGTGCACACACACACTCACATGCACACTCTCTCTCTTTCTCATGCACACACACACTCACATGCACACTCTCTCTTTCCCGTGCGCACACACACTCACATGCACACTCTCTCTTTCTCGTGCGCACACACACTCACATGCACACTCTCTCTTTCTCGTGCACACACACACTCACATGCACACTCTCTCTTTCTCATGCACGCACACACTCACATGCAAACTCTCTTTCGCGTGCGCACACACTCACATGCACACTCTCTCTTTCACGTGCACACACACATGCACACTCTCCCTTTCGCGTGCACACACACACTCACATGCACACTCCATCTCTTTCTCGTGCACACACACACTCACATGCAAACTCTCTTTCGCGTGCGCACACACTCACATGCACACTCTCTCTTTCACGTGCACACACACACTCACATGCACACTCTCTCTCTTTCTCATGCACGCACACACTCACATGCACACTCTCTCTTTCTCGTGCGCGCACACACTCACATGCACACTCTCTCTTTCTCGTGCACACACACACTCACATGCACACTCTCTCTCTTTCTCATGCACGCACACTCACATGCACACTCTCTCTTTCCCGTGCGCACACACACTCACATGCACACTCTCTCTTTCTCGTGCGCACACACACTCACATGCACACTCTCTCTTTCTCGTGCACACACACACTCACATGCACACTCTCTCTTTCTCATGCACGCATTCACTCACATGCAAACTCTTTCGCGTGCGCACACACTCACATGCACACTCTCTCTTTCACATGCACACACACACTCACATGCACACTCTCTCTCTTTCTCATGCACGCACACACTCACATGCAAACTCTCTTTCGCGTGCGCACACACTCACATGCACACTCTCTCTTTCTCGTGCAAACACATACTCACATGCACATTCTCTCGTGCATGCACACACTCACAAGCACACTGTCTTGTGCACACACACTCACATGCACACTCTCTCTCTCATGCATGCACACATGCACAGTCTTTCGCGTGCATACACACACTCACATGCACACTCTCTCTTTCTCATGCACGCACACACTCACATGCACACTCTCTTTCCCGTGCACACACACACTCACATGCACACTCTCTCTCTTTCTCATGCACACACACACTCACATGCACTCTCTCTTTCTCGTGCACACACACTCACATGCACACACTCTCTTTCTCGTGCACACACAAACACTCACATGCACACACTCTCTTTCTCGTGCACACACACACACTCACATGCACACACTCTCTTTCTCGTGCACACAAACACACTCACATGCCCCCATCTCTTTCTCGTGCGCACACACACTCACATGCACACTCTCTCTTTCTCATGCACACACACACTCACATGCACACTCTCTTTCTCGTGCACACACACTCACATGCACACTCTCTCTATCCCGTGCACAGACACACTCACATGCACACTCTATCTCGTGCACACACACATTCACATGCACATACTATCTCGTGCACACACACACTCACATGCACACTCTCTCTGTTTCCCGTGCACACACACTCACATGCACACTCTCTCTTTCTCGTGCGCACACACACTCACATGCACACTCTCTCTTTCTTGTGTGCACACACACTCACATGCACACACTCTTTTTCTTGTGCACGCACACATACTCAAATGCACACTCTCTCGTGCACGCACACACTCACAAGCACACTGTCTTGTGCACACACACTCACATGCACACACTCTCTTTCGCGTGCACACACACACTCACATGCACACTCTCTGTCTCGTGCATGCACACACTCACATGCACACTCTCTTTCTCATGCACGCACACACTCACATGCACACTCTCTTTCTCGTGCACACACACACACACTCACATGCACACACACACTCACATGCACACACTCTCTTTCTCGTGCGCACACACACTCACATGCACACTCTTTCCTGTGCGCACACACTCATATGCACACACACTCTTTCTCGTGCGCACACACACTCACATGCACACACACTCTTTCTCGTGCGCACACACTCACATGCACACTCTCTCTCTTTCCCGTGCACACACACTTACATGCACACTCTCTCTTTCCTGTGCACACACACTCACATGCACACTCTCTCTTTCTCGTGCACACACATACTCACATGCACACTCTCTCTCTCGTGCATACACACACTCACAAGCACACTGTCTTGTGCACACACACTCACATGCACACTCTCTCTTTCTCATGCACACACACATGCACACTCTCTCTTTCGCGTGCACACACACACTCACATGCACACTCTCTTTCCCGTGCACACACACACACTCACATGCATACTCTCTCTCTTTCTCGTGCACACACACTCACATGCACACACTCTCTTTCTCGTGCACACACACACTCACATGCACACACTCTCTTTCTTGTGCACACACTCACATGCACACTCTCTCTCTTTCCCGTGCACATACACACTCACATGCACACTCTCTCTTTCTCGTGCACACACACACTCACAAGCACACTCTCTCTCTCTTTCCCGTGCACACACACTCACAAGCACACTCTCTCTCTTTCCCGTGCACACACACTCACATGCACACTCTCTCTTTCTCGTGCACACACATACTCACATGCACACTCTCTCTCTCGTGCATACACACACTCACAAGCACACTGTCTTGTGCACACACACTCACATGCACACTCTCTCTTTCTCGTGCACACACACATGCACACTCTCTCTTTCGCGTGCACACACACACTCACATGCACCCTCTCTTTCCCGTGCACACACACACACTCACACGCATACTCTCTCTCTTTCTCGTGCACACACACTCACATGCACACACTCTCTTTCTCGTGCACACACACACACTCACATGCACACACTCTCTTTCTCGTGCACACACACACACTCACATGCACACACTCTCTTTCTCGTGCACACACACACACTCACATGCACACTCTCTCTCTTTCCCGTGCACATACACACTCACATGCACACTCTCTTTCTCGTGCGCACACGCACTCACAAGCACACTCTCTCTCTCTTTCCCGTGCACATACACACTCACATGCACACTCTCTCTCTCATGCACACACGTACTCACATGCACACTCTCTCGTGCATGCACACACACATGCACACTCTCTCTCTTTCCCCTGCGCACACACACTCACATGCACACTCTCTTTCCCGTGCACCCACACACACTCACATGCACACTCTCTCTTTCTCGTGCACACATACACTCACATGCACACACTCTCTTTCCCATGCACACACACTCACATGCACACTCTCTCTCTCTCGTGCACGCACACACTCACAAGCACACTGTCTCGTGGACACACACTCACATGCACACTCTCTCTCTCTCGTGCACGCACACACTCACAAGCACACTGTCTCGTGGACACACACTCACATGCACACTCTCTCTCTCTCGTGCACGCACACACTCACAAGCACACTGTCTCGTGGACACACACTCACATGCACACTCTCTTTCTCGTGCCCACACACTCACATGCACACTCTCTCTTTCTCGTACATGCACACAAGCACACTCTCTCTCTCTTTCTCATGCACTCATACTCACAAGCAAACACTCTCTCGTGCACACACACATGCACTCTTTCTCGTGCAGACACACTCACATGCGGACTCTCTTTCTCATGCACACACACACTCACATGCACACTCTCTCTGTTTCTCGAACACACACACTCACATGCACACTCTCTCGTGCACACACACACACTCACATACACACTCTCTCTCTTTCTCATGCACACACACACATGCACACACTCTCTTTCTCGTGCACACACACTCACATGCACACACTCTCTTTCTTTTGCACACACACTCACATGCACGCTCTTTCTTGTGCACACACACACTTACATGCACACACTTTCTTGTGCACACACTCTCACATGCACACTCTCTCTTTCACGTGCACACACACATGCACACTCTCCCTTTCGCATGCACACACACACTCACATGCACACTCCATCTCTTTCTCGTGCACACACACACTCACATGCAAACTCTCTTTCGCGTGCGCACACACTCACATGCACACTCTCTCTTTCACGTGCACACACACACTCTCTCTCTTTCTCATGCACGCACACACTCACATGCACACTCTCTTTCGCGTGCGCACACACTCACATGCACACTCTCTCTTTCTCGTGCAAACACATACTCACATGCACATTCTCTCGTGCATGCACACACTCACAAGCACACTGTCTTTTGCACACACACTCACATGCACACTCTCTCTCTCGTGCATGCACACACTCACAAGCACACTGTCTTGTGCACACACATTCACATGCACACTCTCTCTTTCTCGTGCACACACACATGCACAGTCTTTCGCATGCACACACGCACTCACAGGCACTCTCTCTCGTGCACACACACTCACATGCACACACTCTCTTTCTTGTGCGCACACGCACTCACAAGCACACTCTCTCTCTTTCCTGTGCACATACACACTCACATGCACACTCTCTCTTTCTCATGCACACACACGCTCACATGCACACTCTCTTTCTCGTGCACACACACACTCACATGCACACTCTCTCTATCCGGTGCACACACACTCACATGCACACTCTCTCTATCCCGTGCACACACACTCACATGCACACTCTCTCTATCCCGTGCACACACACACTCACATGCACACTCTCTCTATCTCGTGCACACACACACTCACATGCACACACTCTCTATCCCGTGCACACACACACTCACATGCACACACTCTCTTTCTCGTGCACACACACACACTCACATGCACACTCTCTCTCTTTTCCGTGCACACACACTCACATGCACACACTCTCTATCCCGTGCACACACACACTCACATGCACACACTCTCTTTCTCGTGCACACACACACACTCACATGCACACTCTCTCTTTCTCGTGCACGCACACACTCACATGCAAACTCTCTTTCGCGTGCGCACACACTCACATGCACACTCTCTCTTTCTCGTGCAAACACATACTCACATGCACATTCTCTCGTGCATGCACACACTCACAAGCACACTGTCTTGTGCACACACACTCACATGCAGACTCTCTCTCTCATGCATGCACACATGCACAGTCTTTCGCGTGCATACACACACTCACATGCACACTCTCTCTTTCCCGTGCACACACACTCACATGCACACTCTCTCTCTTTCTCATGCACACACACACTCACATGCACACTCTCTCTCTTTCTCATGCACACACACACTCACATGCACTCTCTCTTTCTCGTGCACACACACTCACATGCACACACTCTCTTTCTCGTGCACACACACACTCACATGCACACACTCTCTTTCTCGTGCACACACACGCACTCACATGCACACACTCTCTTTCTCGTGCACACACACACACTCACATGCACACACTCTCTTTCTCGTGCACACAAACACACTCACATGCCCCCATCTCTTTCTCGTGCGCACACACACTCACATGCACACTCTCTCTTTCTCATGCACACACACACTCACATGCACACTCTCTTTCTCGTGCACACACACTCACATGCACACTCTCTCTATCCCGTGCACAGACACACTCACATGCACACTCTATCTCGTGCACACACACACTCACATGCACATACTATCTCGTGCACACACACACTCACATGCACACTCTCTCTGTTTCCCGTGCACACACACTCACATGCACACTCTCTCTTTCTCGTGTGCACACACACTCACATGCACACACTCTCTTTCTTGCGTCCACACACACTCACATGCACACACTCTTTTTCTCGTGCACGCACACATACTCAAATGCACACTCTCTTGTGCAGGCACACACTCACAAGCACACTGTCTTGTGCACACACACTCACATGCACACACTCTCTTTCTCGTGCGCACACACACTCACATGCACACTCTCTTTCCTGTGCGCACACACTCACATGCACACACACTCTTTCTCGTGCGCACACACACTCACATGCACACACACACTTTCTCGTGCGCACACACACTCACATGCACACTCTCTCTCTTTCCCGTGCACACACTCACATGCACACTCTCTCTCTTTCTCATGCACGCACACACTCACATGCAAACTCTCTTTCGCGTGCGCACACACTCACATGCACACTCTCTCTTTCTCGTGCAAACACATACTCACATGCACATTCTCTCATGCATGCACACACTCACAAGCACACTGTCTTGTGCACACACACTCACATGCACACTCTCTCTCTCATGCACGCACACACTCACATGCACACACTCTCTTTCTCGTGCACACACACACACTCACATGCACACACTCTCTTTCTCGTGCACACAAACACACTCACATGCCCCCATCTCTTTCTCGTGCGCACACACACTCACATGCACACTCTCTCTTTCTCATGCACGCACACACTCACATGCACACTCTCTTTCCCGTGCACACACACACTCACATGCACACTCTCTCTCTTTCTCATGCACACACACACTCACATGCACTCTCTCTTTCTCGTGCTCACACACTCACATGCACACACTCTCTTTCTCGTGCACACACACACTCACATGCACACACTCTCTTTCTCGTGCACACACACACACTTACATGCACACACTCTCTTTCTCGTGCACACACACACACTCACATGCACACACTCTCTTTCTCGTGCACACAAACACACTCACATGCCCCCATCTCTTTCTAGTGCGCACACACACTCACATGCACACTCTCTCTTTCTCATGCACACACACACTCACATGCACACACTCTTTCTCGTGCACACACACTCACATGCACACTCTCTCTATCCCGTGCACAGACACACTCACATGCACACTCTATCTCGTGCACACACACACTCACATGCACATACTATCTCGTGCACACACACACTCACATGCACACTCGCTCTGTTTCCCGTGCACACACACTCACATGCACACTCTCTCTTTCTCGTGCGCACACACACTCACATGCACACTCTCTCTTTCTTGTGTGCACACACACTCACATGCACACACTCTTTTTCTCGTGCACGCACACATACTCAAATGCACACTCTCTCGTGCACGCACACACTCACAAGCACACTGTCTTGTGCACACACACTCACATGCACACACTCTCTTTCACGTGCACACACACATGCACACTCTCCCTTTCGCGTGCACACACACTCACATGCACACTCCATCTCTTTCTCGTGCACACACACACTCACATGCACACTCTCTTTCTCGTGCACGCACACACTCACATGCACACTCTCTTTCTCATGCACGCACACACTCACATGCACACTCTCTTTCTCGTGCACACACACACACACACTCACATGCACACACACACTCACATGCACACACTCTCTTTCTCGTGCGCACACACACTCACATGCACACTCTCTTTCCTGTGCGCACACACTCACATGCACACACACTCTTTCTCGTGCGCACACACACTCACATGCACACTCTCTCTCTTTCTCATGCACGCACACACTCACATGCACACTCTCTCTCTTTCTCGTGCACACACACACTCACATGCAAACTCTCTTTCGCGTGCGCACACACTCACATGCACACTCTCTCTTTCACGTGCACACACACATGCACACTCTCCCTTTCGCGTGCACACACACACTCACATGCACACTCCATCTCTTTCTCGTGCACACACACACTCACATGCAAACTCTCTTTCGGGTGCGCACACACTCACATGCACACTCTCTTTTTCACTTGCACACACACACTCACATGCACACTCTCTCTCTTTCTCATGCACGCACACACTCACATGCACACTCTCTCTTTCTCGTGCGCGCATACACTCACATGCACACTCTCTCTTTCTCGTGCACACACACACTCACATGCACACTCTCTCTCTTTCTCATGCACGCACACACTCACATGCACACTCTCTCTTTCCCGTGTGCACACACACTCACATGCACACTCTCTCTTTCTCGTGCGCACACACACTCATATGCACACTCTCTCTTTCTCGTGCACACACACACTCACATGCACACTCTCTCTCTTTCTCATGCACGCACACACTCACATGCACACTCTCTCTTTCCCGTGCGCACACACACTCACATGCACACTCTCTCTTTCTCGTGCGCACACACACTCATATGCACACTCTCTCTTTCTCGTGCGCACACACACTCATATGCACACTCTCTTTCTTTCCCGTGCACACACACTCACATGCACACTCTCTCTCTTTCTCATGCACGCACACACTCACATGCAAACTCTCTTTCGCGTGCGCACACACTCACATGCACACTCTCTCTTTCTCGTGCAAACACATACTCACATGCACATTCTCTCATGCATGCACACACTCACAAGCACACTGTCTTGTGCACACACACTCACATGCACACTCTCTCTCTCATGCACGCACACACTCACATGCACACACTCTCTTTCTCGTGCACACACACACACTCACATGCACACACTCTCTTTCTCGTGCACACAAACACACTCACATGCCCCCATCTCTTTCTCGTGCACACACACACTCACATGCACACTCTCTCTTTCTCATGCACGCACACACTCACATGCACACTCTCTTTCCCGTGCACACACACACTCACATGCACACTCTCTCTCTTTCTCATGCACACACACACTCACATGCACTCTCTCTTTCTCGTGCACACACACTCACATGCACACACTCTCTTTCTCGTGCACACACACACTCACATGCACACACTCTCTTTCTCGTGCACACACACACACTTACATGCACACACTCTCTTTCTCGTGCACACACACACACTCACATGCACACACTCTCTTTCTCGTGCACACAAACACACTCACATGCCCCCATCTCTTTCTCGTGCGCACACACACTCACATGCACACTCTCTCTTTCTCATGCACACACACACTCACATGCACACACTCTTTCTCGTGCACACACACTCACATGCACACTCTCTCTATCCCGTGCACAGACACACTCACATGCACACTCTATCTCGTGCACACACACACTCACATGCACATACTATCTCGTGCACACACACACTCACATGCACACTCTCTCTGTTTCCCGTGCACACACACTCACATGCACACTCTCTCTTTCTCGTGCGCACACACACTCACATGCACACTCTCTCTTTCTTGTGTGCACACACACTCACATGCACACACTCTTTTTCTCGTGCACGCACACATACTCAAATGCACACTCTCTCGTGCACGCACACACTCACAAGCACACTGTCTTGTGCACACACACTCACATGCACACACTCTCTTTCACGTGCACACACACATGCACACTCTCCCTTTCGCGTGCACACACACACTCACATGCACACTCCATCTCTTTCTCGTGCACACACACTCACATGCACACTCTCTTTCTCGTGCACGCACACACTCACATGCACACTCTCTTTCTCATGCACGCACACACTCACATGCACACTCTCTTTCTCGTGCACACACACACACACTCACATGCACACACACACTCACATGCACACACTCTCTTTCTCGTGCGCACACACACTCACATGCACACTCTCTTTCCTGTGCGCACACACTCACATGCACACACACTCTTTCTCGTGCGCACACACACTCACATGCACACTCTCTCTCTTTCTCGTGCACACACACACTCACATGCAAACTCTCTTTCGCGTGCGCACACACTCACATGCACACTCTCTCTTTCACGTGCACACACACATGCACACTCTCCCTTTCGCGTGCACACACACACTCACATGCACACTCCATCTCTTTCTCGTGCACACACACACTCACATGCACACTCCATCTCTTTCTCGTGCACACACACACTCACATGCAAACTCTATTTCGCGTGCGCACACACTCACATGCACACTCTCTCTTTCACGTGCACACACACACTCACATGCACACTCTCTCTCTTTCTCATGCACGCACACACTCACATGCACACTCTCTCTTTCTCGTGCGCGCATACACTCACATGCACACTCTCTCTTTCTCGTGCACACACACACTCACATGCACACTCTCTCTCTTTCTCATGCACGCACACACTCACATGCACACTCTCTCTTTCCCGTGCGCACACACACTCACATGCACACTCTCTCTTTCTCGTGCACACATACACTCACATGCACACACTCTCTTTCCCATGCACGCACACACTCACATGCACACTCTCTCTCTCTCGTGCACGCACACACTCACAAGCACACTGTCTCGTGGACACACACTCACATGCACACTCTCTCTCTCTCGTGCACGCACACACTCACAAGCACACTGTCTCGTGGACACACACTCACATGCACACTCTCTCTCTCTCGTGCACGCACACACTCACAAGCACACTGTCTCGTGGACACACACTCACATGCGCACTCTCTTTCTCGTGCCCACACACTCACATGCACACTCTCTCTTTCTCGTACATGCACACAAGCACACTCTCTCTCTCTTTCTCATGCACTCATACTCACAAGCAAACACTCTCTCGTGCACACACACATGCACTCTTTCTCGTGCAGACACACTCACATGCGGACTCTCTTTCTCATGCACACACACACTCACATGCACACTCTCTCTGTTTCTCGAACACACACACTCACATGCACACTCTCTCGTGCACACACACACACTCACATGCACACTCTCTCTCTTTCTCATGCACGCACACACTCACATGCACACTCTCTCTCTTTCTCGTGCACACACACACTCACATGCAAACTCTCTTTCGCGTGCGCACACACTCACATGCACACTCTCTCTTTCACGTGCACACACACATGCACACTCTCCCTTTCGCGTGCACACACACACTCACATGCACACTCCATCTCTTTCTCGTGCACACACACACTCACATGCACACTCCATCTCTTTCTCGTGCACACACACACTCACATGCAAACTCTATTTCGCGTGCGCACACACTCACATGCACACTCTCTCTTTCACGTGTACACACACACTCACATGCACACTCTCTCTCTTTCTCATGCACGCACACACTCACATGCACACTCTCTCTTTCTCGTGCGCGCATACCCTCACATGCACACTCTCTCTTTCTCGTGCACACACACACTCACATGCACACTCTCTCTCTTTCTCATGCACGCACACACTCACATGCACACTCTCTCTTTCCCGTGCGCACACACACTCACATGCACACTCTCTCTTTCTCGTGCACACATACACTCACATGCACACACTCTCTTTCCCATGCACGCACACACTCACATGCACACTCTCTCTCTCTCGTGCACGCACACACTCACAAGCACACTGTCTCGTGGACACACACTCACATGCACACTCTCTCTCTCTCGTGCACGCACACACTCACAAGCACACTGTCTCGTGGACACACACTCACATGCACACTCTCTCTCTCTCGTGCACGCACACACTCACAAGCACACTGTCTCGTGGACACACACTCACATGCACACTCTCTTTCTCGTGCCCACACACTCACATGCACACTCTCTCTTTCTCGTACATGCACACAAGCACACTCTCTCTCTCTTTCTCATGCACTCATACTCACAAGCAAACACTCTCTCGTGCACACACACATGCACTCTTTCTCGTGCAGACACACTCACATGCGGACTCTCTTTCTCATGCACACACACACTCACATGCACACTCTCTCTGTTTCTCGAACACACACACTCACATGCACACTCTCTCGTGCACACACACACACTCACAAATACACTCTCTCTCTTTCTCATGCACACACACACATGCACACACTCTCTTTCTCGTGCACACACACTCACATGCACACACTCTCTTTCTTTTGCACACACACTCACATGCACGCTCTTTCTTGTGCACACACACACTTACATGCACACACTTTCTTGTGCACACACACTCACATGCACACTCTCTCTTTCACGCGCACACACACATGCACACTCTCCCTTTCGCGTGCACACACACACTCAAATGCACACTCCATCTCTTTCTCGTGCACACACACACTCACATGCAAACTCTCTTTCGCGTGCGCACACACTCACATGCACACTCTCTCTTTCACGTGCACACACACACTCACATGCACACTCTCTCTCTTTCTCATGCACGCACACACTCACATGCAAACTCTCTTTCGCGTGCGCACACACTCACATGCACACTCTCTCTTTCTCGTGCAAACACATACTCACATGCACATTCTCTCGTGCATGCACACACTCACAAGCACACTGTCTTGTGCACACACACTCACATGCCCACTCTCTCTCTCGTGCATGCACACACTCACAAGCACACACTCTCTTTCTCGTGCACACACACACACTCACATGCACACACTCTCTTTCTCGTGCACACAAACACACTCACATGCCCCCATCTCTTTCTCGTGCGCACACACACTCACATGCACACTCTCTCTTTCTCATGCACGCACACACTCACATGCACACTCTCTTTCCCGTGCACACACACACTCACATGCACACTCTCTCTCTTTCTCATGCACACACACACTCACATGCACTCTCTCTTTCTCGTGCACACACACTCACATGCACACACTCTCTTTCTCGTGCACACACACACTCACATGCACACACTCTCTTTCTCGTGCACACACACACACTCACATGCACACACTCTCTTTCTCGTGCACACACACACACTCACATGCACACACTCTCTTTCTCGTGCACACAAACACACTCACATGCCCCCATCTCTTTCTCGTGCGCACACACACTCACATGCACACTCTCTCTTTCTCATGCACACACACACTCACATGCACACACTCTTTCTCGTGCACACACACTCACATGCACACTCTCTCTATCCCGTGCACAGACACACTCACATGCACACTCTATCTCGTGCACACACACACTCACATGCACATACTATCTCGTGCACACACACACTCACATGCACACTCTCTCTGTTTCCCGTGCACACACACTCACATGCACACTCTCTCTTTCTCGTGCGCACACACACTCACATGCACACTCTCTCTTTCTTGTGTGCACACACACTCACATGCACACACTCTTTTTCTCGTGCACGCACACATACTCAAATGCACACTCTCTCGTGCACGCACACACTCACAAGCACACTGTCTTGTGCACACACACTCACATGCACACACTCTCTTTCACGTGCACACACACATGCACACTCTCCCTTTCGCGTGCACACACACACTCACATGCACACTCCATCTCTTTCTCGTGCACACACACACTCACATGCACACTCTCTTTCTCGTGCACGCACACACTCACATGCACACACACACTCACATGCACACACTCTCTTTCTCGTGCGCACACACACTCACATGCACACTCTCTTTCCTGTGCGCACACACTCACATGCACACACACTCTTTCTCGTGCGCACACACACTCACATGCACACTCTCTCTCTTTCTCATGCACGCACACACTCACATGCACACTCTCTCTCTTTCTCGTGCACACACACACTCACATGCAAACTCTCTTTCGCGTGCGCACACACTCACATGCACACTCTCTCTTTCACGTGCACACACACATGCACACTCTCCCTTTCGCGTGCACACACACACTCACATGCACACTCCATCTCTTTCTCGTGCACACACACACTCACATGCACACTCTCTTTCGCGTGCGCACACACTCACATGCACACTCTCTCTTTCAAGTGCACACACACACTCACATGCACACTCTCTCTCTTTCTCATGCACGCACACACTCACATGCACACTCTCTCTTTCTCGTGCGCGCATACACTCACATGCACACTCTCTCTTTCTCGTGCACACACACACTCACATGCACACTCTCTCTCTTTCTCATGCACGCACACACTCACATGCACACTCTCTCTTTCCCGTGCGCACACACACTCACATGCACACTCTCTCTTTCTCGTGCGCACACACACTCACATGCACACTCTCTCTTTCTCGTGCACACACACTCACATGCACACTCTCTCTTTCACGTGCACACACACATGCACACTCTCCCTTTCACGTGCACACACACACTCACATGCACACTCCATCTCTTTCTCGTGCACACACACACTCACATGCAAACTCTCTTTCGCGTGCGCACACACTCACATGCACACTCTCTCTTTCTCGTGCACACACATACTCACATGCACACTCTCTCTCTTTCTCATGCACACACACACTCACATGCACACTCTCTCTTTCTCGTGCACACACATACTCACATGCACACTCTCTCTCTTTCTCATGCACACACACACTTACATGCACACTCTCTCTTTCCCGTGCGCACACACACTCACATGCACACTCTCTCTTTCTCGTGCGCACACACACTCACATGCACACTCTCTCTTTCTCGTGCACACACACACTCACATGCACACTCTCTCTTTCTCATGCACGCACACACTCACATGCAAACTCTCTTTCGCGTGCGCACACACTCACATGCACACTCTCTCTTTCACGTGCACACACACATGCACACTCTCCCTTTCGCGTGCACACACACACTCACATGCACACTCCATCTCTTTCTCGTGCACACACACACTCACATGCAAACTCTCTTTCGCGTGCGCACACACTCACATGCACACTCTCTCTTTCACGTGCACACACACACTCACATGCACACTCTCTCTCTTTCTCATGCACGCACACACTCACATGCACACTCTCTCTTTCTCGTGCGCGCACACACTCACATGCACACTCTCTCTCTTTCTCATGCACGCACACACTCACATGCACACTCTCTCTTTCCCGTGCGCACACACACTCACATGCACACTCTCTCTTTCTCGTGCGCACACACACTCACATGCACACTCTCTCTTTCTCGTGCACACACACACTCACATGCACACTCTCTCTTTCTCATGCACGCACACACTCACATGCAAACTCTCTTTCGCGTGCGCACACACTCACATGCACACTCTCTCTTTCTCGTGCAAACACATACTCACATGCACATTCTCTCGTGCATGCACACACTCACAAGCACACTGTCTTGTGCACACACACTCACATGCACACTCTCTCTCTCATGCATGCACACATGCACAGTCTTTCGCGTGCATACACACACTCACATGCACACTCTCTCTTTCTCATGCACGCACACACTCACATGCACACTCTCTTTCCCGTGCACACACACACTCACATGCACACTCTCTCTCTTTCTCATGCACGCACACACTCACATTCTCTCTTTCCCGTGCGCACACACACTCACATGCACACTCTCTCTTTCTCGTGCGCACACACACTCACATGCACACTCTCTCTTTCTCGTGCACACACACACTCACATGCACACTCTCTCTTTCTCATGCACGCACACACTCACATGCAAACTCTCTTTCGCGTGCGCACACACTCACATGCACACTCTCTCTTTCTCGTGCAAACACATACTCACATGCACATTCTCTCGTGCATGCACACACTCACAAGCACACTGTCTTGTGCACACACACTCACATGCACACTCTCTCTTTCTCATGCACGCACACACTCACATGCACACTCTCTTTCCCGTGCACACACACACTCACATGCACACTCTCTCTCTTTCTCATGCACACACACACTCACATGCACTCTCTCTTTCTCGTGCACACACACTCACATGCACACACTCTCTTTCTCGTGCACACACACACACTCACATGCACACACTCTCTTTCTCGTGCACACAAACACACTCACATGCACACACTCTCTTTCTCGTGCACACAAACACACTCACATGCCCCCATCTCTTTCTCGTGCGCACACACACTCACATGCACACTCTCTCTTTCTCATGCACACACACACTCACATGCACACTCTCTTTCTCGTGCACACACACTCACATGCACACTCTCTCTATCTCGTGCACACACACACTCACATGCACATACTATCTCGTGCACACACACACTCACATGCACACTCTCTCTGTTTCCCGTGCACACACACTCACATGCACACTCTCTCTTTCTCGTGCGCACACACACTCACATGCACACTCTCTCTTTCTTGTGTGCACACACACTCACATGCACACACTCTTTTTCTCGTGCATGCACACATACTCAAATGCACACTCTCTCGTGCAGGCACACACTCACAAGCACACTGTCTTGTGCACACACACTCACATGCACACACTCTCTTTCGCGTGCACACACACACTCACATGCACACTCCATCTCTTTCTCGTGCACACACACACTCACATGCACACTCTCTTTCTCGTGCATGCACACACTCACATGCACACTCTCTTTCTCATGCACGCACACACTCACATGCACACTCTCTTTCTCGTGCACGCACACACACACTCACATGCACACACACACTCACATGCACACACTCTCTTTCTCGTGCGCACACACACTCACATGCACACTCTCTTTCCTGTGCGCACACACTCATATGCACACACACTCTTTCTCGTGCGCACACACACTCACATGCACACACACTCTTTCTCGTGCGCACACACTCACATGCACACTCTCTCTCTTTCCCGTGCTCACACACTTACATGCACACTCTCTCTTTCCCGTGCACACACACTCACATGCACACTCTCTCTTTCTCGTGCACACACATACTCACATGCACACTCTCTCTCTCGTGCATACACACACTCACAAGCACACTGTCTTGTGCACACACACTCACATGCACACTCTCTCTTTCTCATGCACACACACATGCACACTCTCTCTTTCGCGTGCACACACACACTCACATGCACACTCTCTTTCCCGTGCACACACACACACTCACATGCATACTCTCTCTCTTTCTCGTGCACACACACTCACATGCACACACTCTCTTTCTCGTGCACACACACACACACTCACATGCACACACTCTCTTTCTCGTGCACACACTCACATGCACACTCTCTCTCTTTCCCGTGCACATACACACTCACATGCACAC
Organism: Chiloscyllium plagiosum; assembly: GCF_037043375.1. Taxonomy (NCBI): domain Eukaryota; kingdom Metazoa; phylum Chordata; class Chondrichthyes; order Orectolobiformes; family Hemiscylliidae; genus Chiloscyllium; species Chiloscyllium plagiosum. The sequence goes on along the minus strand of NW_028270340.1, from coordinate 21,431 downwards.
TCTCTCTTTCTCGTGCACACACACACTCACAAGCACACTCTCTCTCTTTCCCGTGCACACACACTCACAAGCACACTCTCTCTCTTTCCCGTGCACACACACTCACATGCACACTCTCTCTTTCTCGTGCACACACATACTCACATGCACACTCTCTCTCTCGTGCATACACACACTCACAAGCACACTGTCTTGTGCACACACACTCACATGCACACTCTCTCTTTCTCGTGCACACACACATGCACACTCTCTCTTTCGCGTGCACACACACACTCACATGCACCCTCTCTTTCCCGTGCACACACACACACTCACATGCATACTCTCTCTCTTTCTCGAGCACACACACTCACATGCACACACTCTCTTTCTCGTGCACACACACACACTCACATGCACACACTCTCTTTCTCGTGCACACACACACACTCACATGCACCCTCTCTTTCCCGTGCACACACACACACTCACATGCATACTCTCTCTCTTTCTCGAGCACACACACTCACATGCACACACTCTCTTTCTCGTGCACACACACACACTCACATGCAGACACTCTCTTTCTCGTGCACACACACACACTCACATGCACACACTCTCTTTCTCGTGCACACACACACACTCACATGCACACTCTCTCTCTTTCCCGTGCACATACACACTCACATGCACACTCTCTTTCTCGTGCGCACACGCACTCACAAGCACACTCTCTCTCTCTTTCCCGTGCACATACACACTCACATGCACACTCTCTCTCTCATGCACACACGTACTCACATGCACACTCTCTCGTGCATGCACACACACATGCACACTCTCTCTCTTTCCCCTGCGCACACACACTCACATGCACACTCTCTTTCCCGTGCACCCACACACACTCACATGCACACTCTCTCTTTCTCGTGCACACATACACTCACATGCACACACTCTCTTTCCCATGCACACACACTCACATGCACACTCTCTCTCTCTCGTGCACGCACACACTCACAAGCACACTGTCTCGTGGACACACACTCACATGCACACTCTCTCTCTCTCGTGCACGCACACACTCACAAGCACACTGTCTCGTGGACACACACTCACATGCACACTCTCTCTCTCTCGTGCACGCACACACTCACAAGCACACTGTCTCGTGGACACACACTCACATGCACACTCTCTTTCTCGTGCCCACACACTCACATGCACACTCTCTCTTTCTCGTACATGCACACAAGCACACTCTCTCTCTCTTTCTCATGCACTCATACTCACAAGCAAACACTCTCTCGTGCACACACACATGCACTCTTTCTCGTGCAGACACACTCACATGCGGACTCTCTTTCTCATGCACACACACACTCACATGCACACTCTCTCTGTTTCTCGAACACACACACACACATGCACACACTCTCTTTCTCGTGCACACACACTCACATGCACACACTCTCTTTCTTTTGCACACACACTCACATGCACGCTCTTTCTTGTGCACACACACACTTACATGCACACACTTTCTTGTGCACACACACTCACATGCACACTCTCTCTTTCACGTGCACACACACATGCACACTCTCCCTTTCACGTGCACACACACACTCACATGCACACTCCATCTTTCTCGTGCACACACACACTCACATGCAAACTCTCTTTCGCGTGCGCACACACTCACATGCACACACACACTCACATGCACACTCTCTCTCTTTCTCATGCACGCACACACTCACATGCACACTCTCTTTCGCGTGCGCACACACTCACATGCACACTCTCTCTTTCTCGTGCAAACACATACTCACATGCACATTCTCTCGTGCATGCACACACTCACAAGCACACTGTCTTGTGCACACACACTCACATGCACACTCTCTCTCTCATGCATGCACACATGCACAGTCTTTCGCGTGCATACACACACTCACATGCACACTCTCTCTTTCTCATGCACGCACACACTCACATGCACACTCTCTTTCCCGTGCACACACACACTCACATGCACACCCTCTCTCTTTCTCATGCACACACACACTCACATGCACTCTCTCTTTCTCGTGCACACACACTCACATGCACACACTCTCTTTCTCGTGCACACACAAACACTCACATGCACACACTCTCTTTCTCGTGCACACACACACACTCACATGCACACACTCTCTTTCTCGTGCACACAAACACACTCACATGCCCCCATCTCTTTCTCGTGCGCACACACACTCACATGCACACTCTCTCTTTCTCATGCACACACACACTCACATGCACACTCTCTTTCTCGTGCACACACACTCACATGCACACTCTCTCTATCCCGTGCACAGACACACTCACATGCACACTCTATCTCGTGCACACACACACTCACATGCACATACTATCTCGTGCACACACACACTCACATGCACACTCTCTCTGTTTCCCGTGCACACACACTCACATGCACACTCTCTCTTTCTCGTGCACACACACACTCACATGCACACTCTCTCTTTCTTGTGTGCACACACACTCACATGCACACACTCTTTTTCTCGTGCACGCACACATACTCAAATGCACACTCTCTCGTGCACGCACACACTCACAAGCACACTGTCTTGTGCACACACACTCACATGCACACACTCTCTTTCACGTGCACACACACATGCACACTCTCTCTTTCGCGTGCACACACACACTCACATGCACACTCCATCTCTTTCTCGTGCACACACACACTCACATGCACACTCTCTTTCTCGTGCATGCACACACTCACATGCACACTCTCTTTCTCATGCACGCACACACTCACATGCACACTCTCTTTCTCGTGCACACACACACACACTCACATGCACACACACACTCACATGCACACACTCTCTTTCTCGTGCGCACACACACTCACATGCACACTCTCTTTCCTGTGCGCACACACTCATATGCACACACACTCTTTCTCGTGCGCACACACACTCACATGCACACACACTCTTTCTCGTGCGCACACACTCACATGCACACTCTCTCTCTTTCCCGTGCACACACACTTACATGCACACTCTCTCTTTCCCGTGCACACACACTCACATGCACACTCTCTCTTTCTCGTGCACACACATACTCACATGCACACTCTCTCTCTCGTGCATACACACACTCACAAGCACACTGTCTTGTGCACACACACTCACATGCACACTCTCTCTTTCTCATGCACACACTCACATGCATCTCTCTCTTTCCCGTGCACATACACACTCACATGCACACTCTCTCTTTCTCGTGCACACACACACTCACAAGCACACTCTCTCTCTCTCGGTCCCGTGCACACACACTCACATGCACACTCTCTCTTTCTCGTGCACACACATACTCACATGCACACTCTCTCTCTCGTGCATACACACACTCACAAGCACACTGTCTTGTGCACACACACTCACATGCACACTCTCTCTTTCTCGTGCACACACACATGCACACTCTCTCTTTCGCGTGCACACACACACTCACATGCACCCTCTCTTTCCCGTGCACACACACACACTCACATGCATACTCTCTCTCTTTCTCGTGCACACACACTCACATGCACACACTCTCTTTCTCGTGCACACACACACACTCACATGCACACACTCTCTTTCTCGTGCACACACACACACTCACATGCACACACTCTCTTTCTCGTGCACACACACACACTCACATGCACACTCTCTCTCTTTCCCGTGCACATACACACTCACATGCACACTCTCTTTCTCGTGCGCACACGCACTCACAAGCACACTCTCTCTCTTTCCCGTGCACATACACACTCACATGCACACTCTCTCTCTCATGCACACACGTACTCACATGCACACTCTCTCGTGTATGCACACACACATGCACACTCTCTCTCTTTCCCCTGCGCACACACACTCACATGCACACTCTCTTTCCCGTGCACCCACACACACTCACATGCACACTCTCTTTCCTGTGCGCACACACTCATATGCACACACACTCTTTCTCGTGCGCACACACACTCACATGCACACACTCTCTTTCCCATGCACACACACTCACATGCACACTCTCTCTCTCTCGTGCACGCACACACTCACAAGCACACTGTCTCGTGGACACACACTCACATGCACACTCTCTCTCTCTCGTGCACGCACACACTCACAAGCACACTGTCTCGTGGACACACACTCACATGCACACTCTCTTTCTCGTGCCCACACACTCACATGCACACTCTCTCTTTCTCGTACATGCACACAAGCACACTCTCTCTCTCTTTCTCATGCACTCATACTCACAAGCAAACACTCTCTCGTGCACACACACATGCACTCTTTCTCGTGCATACACACTCACATGCGGACTCTCTTTCTCATGCACACACACACTCACATGCACACTCTCTCTGTTTCTCGAACACACACACTCACATGCACACTCTCTCGTGCACACACACACACTCACATACACACTCTCTCTCTTTCTCGTGCACACACACTCACATGCACACACTCTCTTTCTTTTGCACACACACTCACATGCACGCTCTTTCTTGTGCACACACACACTTACATGCACACATTTTCTTGTGCACACACACTCACATGCACACTCTCTTTCTCATGCGCACACGCACTCACATGCACACTCTCTCTATGTCTCGTGCACACACACTCACATGCACACTCTCTCTCTCTTTCCCGTGCACACACACTCACATGCACACTCTCTCTTTCTCATGCACACACACACTCACATGCACACACTCTCTTTCTTGTGCACACACATACTCACATGCACACTCTCTCTCTCGTGCACGCACACACTCACAAACACACTGTCTCATGCACACACACTCACATGCACACTCTCTCTTTCTCGTGCACACACACATGCACATTCTCTCTCTTTCCTGTGCACACACATACTCACATGCACACTCTCTCTTTCTCGTGCACACACACACTCACAAACACACACTCACATGCACACTCTCTCTTTCTCGTGCACACACACATGCACATTCTCTCTCTTTCCCGTGCACACACACACTCACATGCACACTCTTTCCCATGCACACTCTCTCTCTTTCTCGTGCACACACACACTCATTCACATGCACACTGTTTCATGCACACACACATTCACATGCACAGTGTTTCGTGCACACACACCCTCACATGCATAGTGCCTCGTGCACACATACCCTCACATGCATACTCGCTTTCTCGTGCACAAACACACATGCACAGTCTCTGTCTTTCCCATGCACACACACTAGCACACTCTCTCTCTCGTGCACACTCACTCACACGACACTCATGCACCTTCTCTCTGTCTCATGCATACACACTCACATGCATACACTCATTCTCGTGCACACACACACACATGCACTCTCTTGTGCACACACACACTCACATGCACACTCTCATGCACTCATGCTCTCTCGTGCACACATACAGTCACATGCACACTCTCTCATGTACACACACACTCACATGCACACTCACATGCAAACACACACACTCTCTCGTGCAAACACACACACTCACATGCGACTCTCACGTGCACACATACATGCACACTCTCGTGCACACTCACTCACATGCACACTCTCTTGTGCACACACACACTCACATGCACACTCGCTCGTGCACACACACACTCACATGCATACTCGCTCGTGCACACACACACTCACATGCACACTCTCTCATGCACACACACACTCACATGCACACTCTCTCATGCACACACACATGCACAGTCTCTCTCTTTCTCGTGTACACACACACTCACATGCACACACTCTCGTTCACACACACACTCACATGCACACTCACTCGTGCACACACACACTCGCCTGCACACTCACTCGTGCACACACACACTTGCCTGCACACTTACTCGTGCACACACACACTCGCCTGCACACTTACTCGTGCACACACACACTCGCCTGCACAGTCTCTCACTTTCTTGTGCACACACAGTCACAAGCACACTCTCTCTTTCTCGTGCACGCACACACTCACCTGCACACTCTCTCTCTCTTTCTCGTGCACACACACTCACATGCACACACATACTCTCTCTTTCTCATGCACTGTCTAACATGCACACTCTTTCTCGTGCACGCACACACACCTGCACACTCACTCTCTTTCTCGTGCACGCACATACTCACCTGCACTCTCTTTCTCGTGCATGCACACACTCACATGCACATTTTGTCTCTTTCTCGTGCACGCACACACTCTCTCTTTCTCGTGCACACACATTCTCTCTCTTTCTCGTGCACACTCTCACATGCACACTCTGTTTCTTGTGAACTCGCTCACATGCACACTCTTTCTCGTGCACGCACATGCTCTCTCTTTCTCATGCACACTCTCACATGCACACACTCTCTTTCTCGTGCACTTGCTCACTCTCTCTTTCTCGTGCACGCACACTCTTTCTCGTGCACGCACATACTCACTTTCTTGTGCACTCGCTCACATGCACACTCTCTCTCTTTCTCGTGCATGCACACACTCTCTCTTTCTCGTGCACACTCTCACATGCACACACTCTCTTTCTCGTGCACTCACACTCTCCTACACACACACACTCTTTGTTGTGCACCCACACTTACATGCACTGTCTCTTTCTCGTGCACTCACTCACATGCACACTCTTTCTCGTGCACGCACATACTCACTTTCTTGTGCACTCGCTCACATGCACACTCTCGCTCTTTCTCGTGCATGCACACACTCTCTCTTTCTCGTGCACACTCTCACATGCACACACTCTCTTTCTCGTGCACACACACACTCTTTGTTGTGCACCCACACTTACATGCACTGTCTCTTTCTCGTGCACTCACTCACATGCACACTCTTTCTCGTGCACACACTCACTCACCTGCACACTCATTCTTTCTCATGCACTCACATGCACACTCATTCTCTCTTTCTTGTGCACACACTCACATGCACACTCTCTTTCTCCTGCACGCACACACTCACAAGCACACTCTCTTTCTCGTGCACGCACACACTCATTCTCTCTCGTGCACACACACTCACCTGCACACACTCTCTCTCTCTTTCTTGTGCACTCACACTCTCATTCGCCTGCACGCACACACTCACCTGCACACACTCTCTCTCTCTTTCTTGTGCACTCACACTCTCATTCGCCTGCACGCACACACTCACCTGCACACTCTCTCTCTTTCTCCTGCACTTACACTCACGTGCACACTCTCTCTTTGTCGTGCACTCACACGGTCTCTTTCTCGTGCATTCACTCACATGCACATCTCTTTCTCGTGCAGGCACACACTCACCTGCACACTCACTCTTTCTCATGCACTCACACTCATTCGCCTTCTCGTGCACACACTTACATGCAAACTCTCTTGCTCCTGCACACACTTTCTCGTGCACGCGCACACTCTTTCTCATGCACGCGCACACTCTCTCTTTCTCCTGCACGTCCACACTCACATGCACACTCTCTCTCGCGTGCACTCACACACTCACCTGCACCGTCTCTCTTTCTCGTGCACACACACTCACACTCTCTCTTTCTTGTGCACGCACACACTCTCTCGTGCACTCTCTCTCTAAGGACCCTGCTTTCCAACGCCCCCCTCCCCCCCCCCGTTAATGGAAATACTCAAGTCACATGAGAGAGAGAGAGAGCCTGTTCGTAAACAAGTCAGAATTTATTTATCGCCCACTCAGAAGTACCCAGGCTTCCACGTCAACCATTAGCCGACCCCCTGACCGAACCGAGATTTTACTGTTCCAATAAATATAAGTCGCACCCATGGCAAAATGACGGAACTCAGCCTCCCTCCGAACCGGATGACGTCTCCGCGGATATCACTTCAGAAGGAACGTCTTCCCGGTCACAGGAACGCACGCCCTGCGGGGAATGTGGGCCGCGGCGCTCACTCGGTGACCGGAATTCGATTTCCCCCGGGCTCTGCGGCTTTCCTCAGGCGGCCGCCCGCTCCCTTCCTCCCGCCTCCAGCACCACGCCGATCCGCAAAAGCCCCGTGCGCGTGCACGAGGAAGAGAGAGAGAGAGCTTGGGCATGTGTGCGTGCACGAGGATGTGCGCGTGCACGAGAAAGAGAGTGAACGTGTGTGTGTGTGCGCGCGCATGAGAAAGAGGGTGTGCGAGAGAGGTGATTGCGTGTGCACGAGAGTGTGCATGAGTACGCGTGTGCACGAAAGTGAGCATGTGTGTGCATGAGAGAGAGAGCTGGTGCGTGTGTGTGCACGAGAATGCGCATGTGAGTGTGTGCACGAGAAAGAGTGTGAGCATGCGAGCCTGTGTGTGCACGAGGCTGAGCATGTGTGTGCATGAGAAAGAGAGTGCACGAGTTTGTGCGCGCACGGGAAAGAGTGTGCATGTGAGTGGCCCTGTGCACGGAAAAGAATGAGTGTGTGTGCGCGCGCGCGCTCGAAAGAGAGAACGTATGTGAGCGTGTGTGTGCACGAGAGAGTGTGCACATGAGCGTGTGTGCACGAGAGAGTGAGCATGTGATTGTGCGGGCACGAGAAAGAGAGAGCGCGCATGTGAGTGTGCGAGAGTGTACGACAAAGGGAGACAGCTCAATCTCCTGGCAGGGCCAATCGTCTAAACGGTCAGATTTAGATTCAATTGGTTTTCCTATTCCGAAGCGCTCGGTTTGGCAGCAAGGGGCTCACCTCGAGCCGTTTGGCAATAAATCCGCCCCCGGGCCATGACGCCGCCCTCGCACAGACCCACGTCTCCCAGGTTTGAGCTACAGGGAGAGGCCGGGGGTGGGGGGGGGGGGGCTGCTGTTTTCCCCGGAGCGTCTGAGGGGGGTGACCTTATAGAGGTTTATAAAATCACGAGGGGTGGAGGGTAAATAGACAAGATCTCTCCCCACCCACCCACCCCCCCCGGGGTCCAGAACTAGAGGGGGGGGGGTGTAGGTTTAAGGGGAGAGGGAGCCCCGAGGGGTAACTTATACCCGTGGGGGGTGTTGCGTGTGTGTGTGTGTGTGTGGGGAACGAGGAAGTGGTGGTGGGCTGGATACAACGCCAGCGTTTAAAAGGATTGGGGGGGGGGGGGGGAGAAACGTGGGATAGGAAGGGGGGTGAGAGGGAGACGGGGCTGAGTGCTGGGGAACAGGATTGGGTGAGCATATCTGGGCTAGCATGGACGGGAGGGGCCGAAGGGTCTGCTTCCCTGCTGGACAGCTCTCTGATGGGACGACGCGTTGGGTTTTTGGATGATTTGGCAGCCTGCTCTCTAGTGCTGGTGGCCCATTCGGTCGCCTCGCAAAATAACTCTGCCTCTGTTGAAACCGAGCAGGTCGCCCAGCCACCCCCTGTCCCCCTGTCCCCCCCCCCAGCCGGCAGCTCCAGTCGCTGAGGCAAAGTCTGGGTTGCAGCTACGGTCTCCAAACGTCCAGAGGGTGGAGGGGGGGGGGGGGGGGGGAGAAAGACTCTGGCCTGTCGCACATCAGGAACAGGTCGCGCAGAGTGGGAGAGAGCGATCGAGAGGCGCGCAGAGTGTGTGAGAGACAGTGACAGAGAGAGAAAGAAAAGGGGGGGGGGAAGAGAGAGAAAGAAAGAGAGAGAGAGAGAGAGAGAGAGAGACAGACAGAGAGAGACAGAAAAAGAGAGAGTGAGAAAAAAGAGAGAGAAGAAAGAGAGAGAGAGAGTAAAAGACAGAAGGACAGAAAGACAGAGAGAGACACAGCGAGAGAGAGAGACAGAGAGAGAGAGATAGACACAGAGAGAGAGAGAGAGAGACAGAGAGAGAGAGAGAGACACAGCGAGAGAGTGAGAGACAGAGAGAGAGAGAGAGACAGAGAGAGAGAGAGAGAGAGAGACAGAGAGAGAGAGACAGAGAGAGAGATAGACACAGAGAGAGAGAGAGAGATAGAGAGAGAGATACACAGAGAGAGAGAGACAGAGAGAGAGATACACAGAGAGAGATAGACAGAGAGAGAGAGAGAGAGAGACAGAGAGAGAGAGAGAGACACACAGCGAGAGAGAGAGAGAGAGAGAGAGACAGAGAGAGAGAGAGAGACACAGCGAGAGAGAGAGACAGAGAGAGAGAGAGACAGAGAGAGACACAGAGAGAGAGACAGAGAGAGAGATAGACACAGAGAGAGAGAGAGAGAGACAGAGAGAGAGAGACACAGAGAGAGAGAGACAGAGAGAGAGAGAGAGATAGACACAGAGAGAGAGAGAGAGAAGGTCAGAGAGAGAGAGAGATATAGCGACAGAGAGAGAAACAAAGTGAGACACAGGGAGTGAAATGGGTACAGAGAGACAGCGAGACAGGCAGAGAGAAGGTGAGGCAGAGAGTCATAGAGACGTACAGCGTGGAAACAGACCCTTCGGTCCAACCCGTCCGTGCCAGCCCAGATATCCCAACCCGATCTAGTCCCACCTGCCAGCACCCGGCCCATATCCCTCCAAACCCTTTCCTGTTCATACACCCGTCCAAACGCCTCTTAAATGTTGTAATTGTACCAGCCCCCACCACATCCTCTGGCAGCTCATTCCACACACGTACCACCCTCTGGGTGAAAAAGTTGCCCCTCAGGTCTCTTTTATATCTTTCCCCTCTCACCCTAAACCTATGCCCCTCTAGTTCTGGACTCCCCCACCCCAGGAGGGGAAAAAGACTTTGCCTATTTATCCCATCCATGTCCCTCATAATTTTATAAACCTCTATAAGGTCACCCCCCCTCAGACGCTCCGGGGAAAACAGCCCCCCCCGGCCTCTCCCTGTAGCTCAAACCCTCCGACATCCTGGTCAATCTTTTCCGAACCCCCTTCCACAACATCTTCCCGATAGGAGGGAGACCGGAATCGCACGCAGTATTCCAACAGCGGCCCCCTAACCAATACAGCCGCAACATGACCTTCCCAACTCCCTGTACCCCACACTCTGACCAATAAAGGGAAGCCTACCCAACGCCTCCTTCACTATCCTATCCACCTGCGACTCCACACTCAAGGGGCTATGAATCTGCCCTCCAAGGTCTCTCTGGTTCAGACACACTCCCCCTCCCACCAGGACCTGACCATTAAGTCCTGCTGAGATTCGCTTTCCCAAAATGCAGCGCCTCGCGTTTATCGGAATTAAACTCCATCTGCCACCCCTCGGCCCATCTGGTCCAGATCCTGTTGTAATCTGAGGGGAACCCCCTTCGCTGTCCCACTACACCCTCCAGTATTGGGGTCGTCTGCAAACTTACTCACTGTCCCTCTGATACTCACATCCGAATCGTTTACGTAAAGGACGAAAGTTAGAGAGCGAGACAGAATACATTCAGAAGGGTGTGTGTGTGTGTGTGTGTGTGTGTGTTGGGGAGGGTGGGGATAGAGGCGAAACAGCCTTGTTGCTCACACACCAACTCCCCCCCCCACCCGACCCCACAGCCCGTCATCACAGAGATACACCTTGTGCTTTTCCGTCTCTCGCAGTGAACTGCCGCAGTTTCATCGGACTCAGAGTACGTCTCCTCGGCGTGGGGCATTCCAGGGGGGCAACGGTCCGAGAGTATGTCCATCCCCCTCCGACAGTGCGGCCCTCCCTCAGTACTGGGCACCAGGAGGGAGGGAGTGTGGGTCTGGATTATGGAGCTCAAGGCCTAGAGTATATCCATCTCCCTCCGACAGTGCGGCACTCCCTCAGTACTGGGCACCGGGAGGGAGGGAGGGAGGGAGTGTGGGCCTGGATTATGGTGCTCAAGGCCTAGAGTATATCCATCTCCCTCCGACAGTGCGGTCTCCCTCAGTACTGGGCACCGGGAGGGGGGGGGGGGGGGGGGTGGGGGGGAGTGTGGGCCTGGATTATGGAGCTCAAGGCCTAGAGTATATCCATCTCCCTCCGACAGTGCGGCCCTCCCTCAGTACTGGGCACCGGGAGGGAGGGAGGGAGGGAGTGTGGGCATGGATTATGGAGCTCAAGGCCTAGAGTATATCCATCTCCCTCCGACAGTGCGGCACTCCCTCAGTACTGGGCACAGGGAGGGAGGGAGGGAGGGAGTGTGGGCCTGGATTATGGAGCTCAAGGCCTAGAGTATATCCATCTCCCTCCGACAGTGCGGCCCTCCCTCAGTACTGGGCACCGGGAGGGAGGAAGGGAGGGAGGGAGTGTGGGCCTGGATTATGGAGCTCAAGGCCTAGAGTATATCCATCTCCCTCCGACAGTGCGGCACTCCCTCAGTACTGGGCACCGGAAGGGAGGGAGGGAGGGAGTGTGGGCATGGATTATGGAGCTCAAGGCCGAGAGTATATCCATCTCCCTCCGACAGTGCGGCACTCCCTCAGTCCTGGGCACTGTACACCATCCCCCACTCCCAGTGACGGGGGGTTAGATACAGAGTAAAGCTCCCTCTACACCGTCCCCCACTCCCGGGAACAGGGGGTTAGATACAGAGTAAAGCTCCCTCTACACCATCCCCCACTCCCAGGGACAGGGGGTTAGATACAGAGTAAAGCTCCCTCTACAGCACTCCCAGGGACAGGGGGTTAGATACAGAGTAAAGCTCCCTCTACACCGTCCCCCACTCCCAGGGACAGGGGGTTAGATACAGAGTAAAGCTTCCTCTACAGTGTCCCCCACTCCCAGGGACAGGGTGTTAGATACAGAGTAAAGCTCCCTCTACAGCACTCCCAGGGACAGGGGGTTAGATACAGAGTAAAGCTCCCTCTACACCGTCCCCCACTCCCAGGGGCACGAGGTTAGCTACAGAGTAAAGCTTCCTCTACACCACTCCCATGGAGTTAGCTGCAGGGTAAAGCTTCCTCTACACCAGTCCCAGGGACAGGGGGGTTAGCTATAGAGTAAAGCTTCCTCTACCCATCCACACTCCCAGGGACAGGGAGTTACAGAGTAGAGCTTCCTCTACACCGTCCCCCACTCCCAGGGACAAGAGGTTAGATACAGAGTAAAGCTGCCTCTACACCACTCCCAGGGAGTTAGCTACAGCGTAAAGCTTCCTCTACGCGCTAACGAACGACCCGGTAGCGAGGCCGAGGGAACGGCAGAACCCCTCCCACGCCGCCCGGTGAGTGACCCTCCAGTCGTTTCTGTCCCCTCTCTTTCCCCCCCCCACCCCTTTTCTCAGGGGTCCTGGGATTGGCCGTAACGTCAGAGACCCTCTGCGTCCTCCTGCAGGCAGGGCCTGGCGTTCAGGCCGAGAGGCCTGGGGACGGCCGTCTCTGTTCACCTCAGTGCTGGCTGGCGAGTGAACGAGGGGAGGGAGAGGTGGACGGAGGGACCTGCGGGTCGGGGGCGTGTGCTGGACACAGCGCCAAATCGCTCTGACCTCTGACCCCCGCCATGACGGGTCACGTGATGTACACCACGGTCTTCCACGTGACGGCCAGGCTCGGACTCAACGAATGGAAGCCTCACGCCTGGGACTATGGCTGCTCTTTCTAGTGAGTGCGGGACCCTTCCCCTCTCCCTCCCACCACGGTCAAACACTCCCAGATACAGGGGGTTAGATACAGGGTAAAGCTCCCTCTACCAGTCCCAGGGACAGGGGGGTTAGATACAGGGTAAAGCTCCCTCTACACCGTCCCCCACGCCCGGGACAGGGGGTTAGATACAGAGTAAAGCTCTCTCTACACCGTCCCCCCACTCCCAGGGACAGGGGGTTAGATACAGAGTAAAGCTCCCTCTACACCGTCCCCCCACTCCCAGGGACAGGGGGTTAGATACAGAGTAAAGCTCCCTCTACACCGTCCCCCACTCCCAGGGACAGGGGGTTAGATACAGAGTAAAGCTTCCACTACACCGTCCCCCACTCCCAGGGACAGGGGGGTTAGATACAGAGTAAAGCTCCCTCTACACCGTCCCCCACTCCCAGGGACAGGGGGTTAGATACAGAGTAAAGCTCCCTCTACACCGTCCCCCACTCCCAGGGACAGGGGGTTAGATACAGAGTAAAGCTCCCCCTACACCGTCCCCTCCACTCCCAGGGACAAGGGGTTAGATACAGAGTAAAGCTCCCCCTACACCGTCCCCCACTCCCAGGGACAGGGGGTTAGATACAGAGTAAAGCTCCCTCTACACCGTCCCCCACTCCCAGGGACAGGGGGTTAGATACAGAGTAAAGCTCCCTCTACACCGTCCACCACTCCCCAGGGACAGGGGGTTAGATACAGAGTAAAGCTCCCTCTACACCGTCCCCCACTCCCAGGGACAGGGGGTTAGATACAGGGTAAAGCTCCCTCTACACTGTCCCCCACTCCCAGGGACAGGGGGTCAGATACAGAGTAAAGCTCCCTCTACACCGTCCCCCACTCCCAGGGACAGGGGGGTTAGATACAGAGTAAAGCTCCCCCTACACCGTCCCCCACTCCCCAGGGACAGGGGGTGAGATACAGAGTAAAGCTCCCTCTACACCGTCCCCTCCACTCCCCAGGGACAGGGGGTTAGATACAGAGTAAAGCTCCCTCTACACCGTCCCCCACTCCCAGGGACAGGGGGTTTAGATACAGAGTAAAGCTCCCTCTACACCGTCCCCTCCACTCCCAGGGACAAGGGGTTAGATACAGAGTAAAGCTCCCCCTACACCATCCCCCACTCCCCAGGGACAGGGGGTTTAGATACAGAGTAAAGCTCCCTCTACACCGTCCCCTCCACTCCCAGGGACAGGGGGTTTAGATACAGAGTAAAGCTCCCTCTACACCGTCCCCCACTCCCAGGGACAGGGGGTTAGATACAGAGTAAAGCTCCCCCTACACCGTCCCCCACTCCCAGGGACAGGGGGTTAGATACAGAGTAAAGCTCCCTCTACACCGTCCCCCACTCCCAGGGACAGGGGGTTAGATACAGAGTAAAGCTCCCTCTACACCGTCCCCTCCACTCCCCAGGGACAGGGGGTGAGATACAGAGTAAAGCTCCCTCTACACCGTCCCCTCCACTCCCCAGGGACAGGGGGTTAGATACAGAGTAAAGCTCCCTCTACACCGTCCCCCACTCCCAGGGACAGGGGGTTAGATACAGAGTAAAGCTCCCTCTACACCGTCCCCCACTCCCAGGGACAGGGGGTTTAGATACAGAGTAAAGCTCCCTCTACACCGTCCCCTCCACTCCCAGGGACAAGGGGTTAGATACAGAGTAAAGCTCCCCCTACACCATCCCCCACTCCCCAGGGACAGGGGGTTTAGATACAGAGTAAAGCTCCCTCTACACCGTCCCCTCCACTCCCAGGGACAGGGGGTTTAGATACAGAGTAAAGCTCCCTCTACACCGTCCCCCACTCCCAGGGACAGGGGGTTAGATACAGAGTAAAGCTCCCCCTACACCGTCCCCCACTCCCAGGGACAGGGGGTTAGATACAGAGTAAAGCTCCCTCTACACCGTCCCCCACTCCCAGGGACAGGGGGTTAGATACAGAGTAAAGCTCCCTCTACACCGTCCCCTCCACTCCCCAGGGACAGGGTGTTAGATACAGAGTAAAGCTCCCTCTACACCGTCCCCTCCACTCCCCAGGGACAGGGGGTTAGATACAGAGTAAAGCTCCCTCTACACCGTCCCCTCCACTCCCAGGGACAGGGGGTTAGATACAGGGTAAAGCTCCCTCTACACCGTCCCCCCACTCCCAGGGACAGGGGGTTAGATACAGAGTAAAGCTCCCTCCACACCGTCCCCTCCACTCCCAGGGACAGGGGGTTAGATACAGAGTAAAGCTCCCTCTACACCGTCCCCCCATTCCCAGGGACAGGGGGTTCGATACAGAGTAAAGCTTCCTCTACACCGTCCACTGTGCGATACCCGTGCTGTCAGATGGGGGTGCGTTAAACGTGAGGCACCTGCAGAGAGGTCCATCCTCCATCCGAGGGAGATTCCGGAGATTGTGGACACACTGTTTTCCATCTCCTCGGCACCACCCATCCCCACCCTCACCCTCACCCTGCGCGGGACGGAGGGAGGGATTGGAACAGGAGGGTGAGGAGTGTAGGAGGGTGAGGGGGATAGGGAGGGAGGGATTGGAACAGGAGGGTGAGGAGTGTAGGAGGGTGAGGGAGATAGGGAGGGAGGGATTGGAACAGGAGGGTGAGGAGTGTAGGAGGGTGAGGGAGATAGGGAGGGAGGGATTGGAACAGGAGGGTGAGGAGTGTAGGAGGGTGAGGGAGATAGGGAGGGAGGGATTGGAACAGGAGGGTGAGGAGTGTAGGAGGGTGAGGGAGATAGGGAGGGAGGGATTGGAACAGGAGGGTGAGGAGTGTAGGAGGGTGAGGGAGATAGGGAGGGAGGGATTGGAACAGGAGGGTGAGGAGTGTAGGAGGGTGAGGGAGATAGGGAGGGAGGGATTGGAACAGGAGGGTGAGGAGTGTAGGAGGGTGAGGGAGATAGGGAGGGAGGGATTGGAACAGGAGGGTGAGGAGTGTAGGAGGGTGAGGGAGATAGGGAGGGAGGGATTGGAACAGGAGGGTGAGGGAGATAGGGAGGGAGGGATTGGAACAGGAGGGTGAGGAGTGTAGGAGGTGAGGGTGATAGGGAGGGAGGGATTGGAACAGGAGGGTGAGGAGTGTAGGAGGTGAGGGAGATAGGGAGGGAGGGATTGGAACAGGAGGGTGAGGGGTGTAGGAGGGTGAGGGAGATAGGGAGGGAGGGATTGGAACAGGAGGGTGAGGAGTGTAGGAGGGTGAGGGAGATAGGGAGGGAGGGATTGGAATAGGAGGGTGAGGAGTGTAGGAGGGTGAGGGAGATAGGGAGGGATTGGAACAGGAGGGTGAGGAGTGTAGGAGGGTGAGGGAGATAGGGAGGGAGGGATTGGAACAGGAGGGTGAGGAGTGTAGGAGGGTGAGGGAGATAGGGAGGGATTGGAACAGGAGGGTGAGGAGTGTAGGAGGGTGAGGGAGATAGGGAGGGAGGGATTGGAACAGGAGGGTGAGGGGTGTAGGAGGGTGAGGGAGATAGGGAGGGAGGGATTGGAACAGGAGGGTGAGGAGTGTAGGAGGGTGAGGGAGATAGGGAGGGAGGGATTGGAACAGGAGGGTGAGGGTTGTAGGAGGGTGAGGGAGATAGGGAGGGAGGGATTGGAACAGGAGGGTGAGGAGTGTAGGAGGGTGAGGGAGATAGGGAGGGAGGGATTGGAACAGGAGGGTGAGGAGTGTAGGAGGGTGAGGGAGATAGGGAGGGAGGGATTGGAACAGGAGGGTGAGGAGTGTAGGAGGGTGAGGGAGATAGGGAGGGAGGGATTGGAACAGGAGGGTGAGGAGTGTAGGAGGGTGAGGGAGATAGGGAGGGAGGGATTGGAACAGGAGGGTGAGGAGTGTAGGAGGGTGAGGGAGATAGGGAGGGAGGGATTGGAACAGGAGGGTGAGGAGTGTAGGAGGGTGAGGGAGATAGGGAGGGAGGGATTGGAACAGGAGGGTGAGGAGTGTAGGAGGGTGAGGGAGATAGGGAGGGAGGGATTGGAACAGGAGGGTGAGGAGTGTAGGAGGGTGAGGGAGATAGGGAGGGAGGGATTGGAACAGGAGGGTGAGGGAGATAGGGAGGGAGGGATTGGAACAGGAGGGTGAGGAGTGTAGGAGGTGAGGGTGATAGGGAGGGAGGGATTGGAACAGGAGGGTGAGGAGTGTAGGAGGTGAGGGAGATAGGGAGGGAGGGATTGGAACAGGAGGGTGAGGGGTGTAGGAGGGTGAGGGAGATAGGGAGGGAGGGATTGGAACAGGAGGGTGAGGAGTGTAGGAGGGTGAGGGAGATAGGGAGGGAGGGATTGGAATAGGAGGGTGAGGAGTGTAGGAGGGTGAGGGAGATAGGGAGGGATTGGAACAGGAGGGTGAGGAGTGTAGGAGGGTGAGGGAGATAGGGAGGGAGGGATTGGAACAGGAGGGTGAGGAGTGTAGGAGGGTGAGGGAGATAGGGAGGGATTGGAACAGGAGGGTGAGGAGTGTAGGAGGGTGAGGGAGATAGGGAGGGAGGGATTGGAACAGGAGGGTGAGGGGTGTAGGAGGGTGAGGGAGATAGGGAGGGAGGGATTGGAACAGGAGGGTGAGGAGTGTAGGAGGGTGAGGGAGATAGGGAGGGAGGGATTGGAACAGGAGGGTGAGGGTTGTAGGAGGGTGAGGGAGATAGGGAGGGAGGGATTGGAACAGGAGGGTGAGGAGTGTAGGAGGGTGAGGGAGATAGGGAGGGAGGGATTGGAACAGGAGGGTGAGGAGTGTAGGAGGGTGAGGGAGATAGGGAGGGAGGGATTGGAATAGGAGGGTGAGGAGTGTAGGAGGGTGAGGGAGATAGGGAGGGATTGGAACAGGAGGGTGAGGAGTGTAGGAGGGTGAGGGAGATAGGGAGGGAGGGATTGGAACAGGAGGGTGAGGAGTGTAGGAGGGTGAGGGAGATAGGGAGGGAGGGATTGGAACAGGAGGGTGAGGAGTGTAGGAGGGTGAGGGAGATAGGGAGAGAGGGATTGGAACAGGAGGGTGAGGAGTGTAGGAGGGTGAGGGAGGTAGGGAGGGGAGGGTTGGAACAGGAGGGTGAGGAGTGAAGTGGGTGAGGGAGATAGGGAGGGAGGGATTGGAACAGGAGGGTGAGGGAGATAGGGAGGGAGGGATTGGAACAGGAGGGTGAGGAGTGTAGGAGGGTGAGGGAGATAGGGAGGGAGGGATTGGAACAGGAGGGTGAGGAGTGTAGGAGGGTGAGGGAGATAGGGAGGGAGGGATTGGAACAGGAGGGTGAGGAGTGTCGGAGGGTGAGGGAGATAGGGAGGGAGGGATTGGAACAGGAGGGTGAGGGAGATAGGGAGGGATTGGAACAGGAGGGTGAGGAGTGTAGGAGGGTGAGGGAGATAGTGAGGGATTGGAACAGGAGGGTGAGGAGTGTAGGAGGGTGAGGGAGATAGGGAGGGAGGGATTGGAACAGGAGGGTGAGGAGTGTAGGAGGGTGAGGGAGATAGGGAGGGAGGGATTGGAACAGGAGGGTGAGGAGTGTAGGAGGGTGAGGGAGATAGGGAGAGAGGGATTGGAACAGGAGGGTGAGGAGTGTAGGAGGGTGAGGGAGATAGGGAGGGAGGGATTGGAACAGGAGGGTGAGGTGTGTAGGAGGGTGAGGGAGATAGGGAGGGAGGGATTGGAACAGGAGGGTGAGGAGTGTAGGAGGGTGAGGGAGATAGGGAGGGAGGGATTGGAACAGGAGGGTGAGGAGTGTAGGAGGGTGAGGGAGATAGGGAGAGAGGGATTGGAACAGGAGGGTGAGGAGTGTAGGAGGGTGAGGGAGATAGGGAGGGAGGGATTGGAACAGGAGGGTGAGGTGTGTAGGAGGGTGAGGGAGATAGGGAGGGAGGGATTGGAACAGGAGGGTGAGGGAGATAGGGAGGGAGGGATTGGAACAGGAGGGTGAGGAGTGTAGGAAGGTGAGGGAAATAGGGAGGGAGGGATTGGAACAGGAGGGTGAGGAGTGTAGGAGGGTGAGGGAGATAGGGAGTGGAACAGGAGGGTGAGGAGTGTAGGAGGGTGAGGGAGATAGGGAGGGAGGGATTGGAACAGGAGGGTGAGGGAGATAGGGAGGGAGGGATTGGAACAGGAGGGTGAGGAGTGTAGGAAGGTGAGGGAAATAGGGAGGGAGGGATTGGAACAGGAGGGTGAGGAGTGTAGGAGGGTGAGGGAGATAGGGAGGGAGGGATTGGAACAGGAGGGTGAGGGAGATAGGGAGGGAGGGATTGGAACAGGAGGGTGAGGAGTGTAGGAAGGTGAGGGAAATAGGGAGGGAGGGATTGGAACAGGAGGGTGAGGAGTGTAGGAGGGTGAGGGAGATAGGGAGGGAGGGATTGGTACAGGAGGGTGAGGAGTGTAGGAGGGTGAGGGAGATAGGGAGGGAGGGATTGGAACAGGAGGGTGAGGAGTGTAGGAGGGTGAGGGAGATAGGGAGGGAGGGATTGGAACAGGAGGGTGAGGGAGATAGGGAGGGAGGGATTGGAACAGGAGGGTGAGGAGTGTAGGCGGGTGAGGGAGATAGGGAGGGAGGGATTGGAACAGGAGGGTGAGGGAGATAGGGAGGGAGGGATTGGAACAGGAGGGTGAGGAGTGTAGGAGGGTGAGGGAGATAGGGAGGGAGGGATTGGAACAGGAGGGTGAGGAGTGTAGGAGGGTGAGGAGATAGGGAGGGAGGGATTGGAACAGGAGGGTGAGGAGTGTAGGAGGGTGAGGGAGATAGGGAGGGAGGGATTGGAACAGGAGGGTGAGGGAGATAGGGAGGGAGGGATTGGAACAGGAGGGTGAGGAGTGTAGGAGGGTGAGGGAGATAGGGAGGGAGGGACTGGAACAGGAGGGTGAGGAGTGTAGGAGGGTGAGGGAGATAGGGAGGGAGGGATTGGAACAGGAGGGTGAGGAGTGTAGGAGGGTGAGGGAGATAGGGAGGGAGGGATTGGAACAGGAGGGTGAGGAGTGTAGGAGGGTGAGGGAGATAGGGAGGGAGGGATTGGAACAGGAGGGTGAGGAGTGTAGGAGGGTGAGGGAGATAGGGAGGGAGGGATTGGAACAGGAGGGTGAGGGAGATAGGGAGGGAGAGATTGGAACGGGAGGGTGAGGAGTGTAGGAGGGTGAGGGAGATAAGGAGGGAGGGATTGGAACAGGAGGGTGAGGGTTGTAGGAGGGTGAGAGAGATAGGGAGGGAGGGATTGGAACAGGAGGGTGAGGAGTGTAGGAGGGTGAGGGAGATGGGGAGGGAGGGATTGGAACAGGAGGGTGAGGAGTGTAGGAGGGTGAGGGAGATAGGGAGGGATTGGAACAGGAGGGTGAGGGGTGTAGGAGGGTGAGGGAGATAGGGAGGGAGGGATTGGAACAGGAGGGTGAGGAGTGTAGGAGGGTGAGGGAGATAGGGAGGGATTGGAACAGGAGGGTGAGGGAGATGGGGAGGGAGGGATTGGAACAGGAGGGTGAGGGAGATAGGGAGGGAGGGATTGGAACAGGAGGGTGAGGAGTGTAGGAGGGTGAGGGAGATAGGGAGGGAGGGATTGGGAACAGGAGGGTGAGGGAGATAGGGAGGGAGAGATTGGAACGGGAGGGTGAGGAGTGTAGGAGGGTGAGGGAGATAAGGAGGGAGGGATTGGAACAGGAGGGTGAGGGTTGTAGGAGGGTGAGAGAGATAGGGAGGGAGGGATTGGAACAGGAGGGTGAGGAGTGTAGGAGGGTGAGGGAGATGGGGAGGGAGGGATTGGAACAGGAGGGTGAGGAGTGTAGGAGGGTGAGGGAGATAGGGAGGGATTGGAACAGGAGGGTGAGGGGTGTAGGAGGGTGAGGGAGATAGGAGGGAGGGATTGGAACAGGAGGGTGAGGAGTGTAGGAGGGTGAGGGAGATAGGGAGGGATTGGAACAGGAGGGTGAGGGGTGTAGGAGGGTGAGGGAGATAGGGAGGGAGGGATTGGAACAGGAG